>NC_045750.1:15567694-15572368 GCF_008692095.1 Etheostoma spectabile | reverse complement strand
ATTCCAAAAAGTACTGTAAAACTAGTGGTAGTAAGGTGGTGTTAGTGACAACTTAAAAAAAGTTTTTTGACCCAGGAGGACAACACAAGGGTTAAAAGAACCTGGTAACCCTTGTGTCATCTTCCCGTCCTCCATGCACGTTTTTCTGTTGCTTTTTTCCAAGTCTTTTGTCACCTATTCTGATGTTTGTTGATTTTTTTCCGCTTATTTTTGGACGTTTTTGTTGTAATTTTTTCACTTTTAAATCGTTTTTTTGTTCTTTTATCATATTTTTCTTCAAATACTACAAAATGACATAAAATACAACAATTTGGGACAATTTGGTTAAAGGATAACCCAAATTTCTTTTGTAGAAACTTTTTGAAAATGGGTCAGATTGGACCTTAAGACAACAAGAGGGTTAAATGTACCTTCACTTGAACCTGCTAACAAGTACTTTGAGTTTAATGATATTTGTGGACTTTTGCTGAAGTAACATTTTCAATGCAGGACTTTTACTTGCAATAAAGTGTTGCTACATCGTTGTGGTGCTACTTATACCTACAACGATGTGAATGCTTCTTCCACCTCTGCCCCAGGTACATTTGAGACAGTTTAGAATCAACCTGGAAATATTGGCTGCCATGTACAGCTGTCTACACTGGTCAGACCGGATTGGTGTCAAAGTGGTGATATGTTGTATGTATACTATAGTGCCATAGTAGAAGTGTAAGTTTTAAAATATTGTGCTGGTGGTGCCGCTTGAAATTAAATATGAAATTAATTTCAGTTTGAAATTAAATATAAATATGGTTCTAAAGATGCATTTTCTTGTTACACGTCACAGTTTTTAATTAGATTTTTTTTTTAATAGTATAATGTTTGTTGCAAGAGTCCTTGCTCTTGCTTTTACAGAACATTTCATGATGGATGTTTACAGTTTGACCAACAGATGTCTCTGTTCACTCTCTTCTTGCATTTTTTAGAGGGCTGATGTCTGAAACGATAGTTCAAGTATTAACCATGTATAAATTTCCTCAAGTATGTTAATCTTTGAAACTGTAGATTCTTTCTGAGAATATGTTTAAGCTGGTAAGAGTACAAACATCTAGCGAGAAAAATAAATACTTCTAAAAGTGGCCTTTACTGTCAAAATATTTATTCGCATATACAATAATTCTAGCTTGCAACATACAAAACTATGGAAAACATATCACAGACAATGGATACATTCTAAACAATGGATACAACATCATGCACAGCATTTAATCATATTGCATTGAGTTGAGTTGTAAACACATGAATCTGGATATACCGCAAATGTCCTTGGAGAATGTCAAAGTTTCCTCTTGCTGTGGCTTTGGATAAAGGTTACCAGTGAACAGGAAGATATTTTACAGTAATTCATTGCCAGAAATTCCCCAAATGAGACCTCAGAAAGCATAGTGTTCATTAACAGTTTAAGTAGTTAACAAACAAAATAGTTAGAAAGAGGAACAACATTGACAAAAGAGTGTAAGGAGTGTTTCCTCCATTATTACCAAATTAAACATAATCTGTGTAATTGCAATTGTACTCGTACGTACAATTATGCAATTTGAAGTACGTACTTTAA
Organism: Etheostoma spectabile; assembly: GCF_008692095.1. Lineage (NCBI taxonomy): Eukaryota > Metazoa > Chordata > Actinopteri > Perciformes > Percidae > Etheostoma > Etheostoma spectabile. The sequence goes on along the minus strand of NC_045750.1, from coordinate 15,570,774 downwards.
TCAAACATGTGTTTACTTGTCATGTTAAGCTTATACAGAAGTGCCATAAAGTCTGATTGGCTTCTAAACTTTTCACCTCAGCACAAAAGAAGCATGTAGCATCCAAAAATAAAAAGAGATGAGTGATAATGCTGTAATATTGCATGGCAAACAGTAACTAGTTTGAAGAAAAAGAAAATTATGATTACAAAATAAAGGCTCAGATAATATGGATGCATACTTGAGGTCAGGCAACTTCATTAATTATAAAATCCCTACATTAAGTACAAAAAAGAATAAATTGTAATGTACAATAGTTTTGACTTTATATATGAACACATTAATCACAGAGATACATGTCTTATTCCTCTGAATATCAGCATTTCCTTGATATAACCTATTTAAAAAGGGTGGATTTGTATTGAAAGGAATGCTGCAATCTCTGACTGAGAAATGCAGAACTGTATACAATGTGATTCAGCCAATTTTCCACAAACATACAATCCAAAAATACTTCCCCAAGGTGTCTACACAGGAAGAGTTTAAGTGCTTTACCTGGAACTGCAACCGAGTGATGCTGAAATAAAACCCATAGACTACTCACAACTACCACTGCTAGATAGTGTTAAGTAAACATGAATATGTACAGTCATGGAATATCTACACTAATCTGTGGTCACATCAAAAAACAAAATTAAAAGAAAACACCAAAGTAATTACTTCCAAACCACCGGAACTCACAAATACTTACTGTTACTGCAATATGTTACTTACTTTTGCAATCTTTTTGTAATTTGGTATTTTTGTCAGACACCAGAACAGTCCATTAATGCTTTGTTGGGCTGAGATATGATGCTGTGGTGACCATGGTGTACATGGCTGACATCACTTTGCTACAGAATGATGCTTATCTTAAAGAAGAACTTCATATCAAGCACAAATAAATACAGAAGACACTGATAGTGTACTATATGTAGCCCAGAATTGAGGTAAACACAGGGAAAGTCCTTCAGAAGTGAGCACAGTGTGACTTATTCAAACGTATTCACATTGATTAGTGTGATCTGTTAATCAGATAAAGTTCAGATCTTTAAGTTATACTAATAAAGCAGGTGTAAAAGTAACCCGACAACAGTACTAAGTGCTCCTCAGAATTTGACCAAGTTTTATTCTGGATAAAACTGAGGTCATGCTTATGAATTTAAGTGTGCGTGTAATTAAAAGTGCAGTACCTTGGTAGTAATGGTCTAAAATATGTTGATGAATATCATCTACTGGTCCATCGAGATGACCAAATTCCATCTAGTCAAAAAATCATCCACCTCCCACTCCATTCCCTCACCTCTCTTCATCTCTCTCTGTGCCTCTTCCTTTTCCTCAGACCCTTGTCTTACATACACATTTTCCAACCTCAGCTCTCCCGTCATTGAATTTACTTCCTCCTCCTCTTCTCCTCCCATCCTGTTCTCACTCCGTTTCTCTCCCTGACTCAACCAATCAAACCCTTCCTCCTTGTTGAACTCCATCGCTATTTCTGGCAACACTAGTTTCCTGGTCTGAGGATCCCAGTGAACACAAATAGTTTCCCCTTCTTCCTCCCCCTCCTCATCACCTTCCTCTATGTTGTGTGCTGTATCCAGTCTCAGAACACCATAGTCATCTGAAAGGAAATCTGACTGATCAGTGGAGTTAGGCATGGCATTGGTGTTCTGAGTGGCATAAGCTGAAAGAAGGGGTACTTGCTCACATTCAGTACTTTCTTCCACACCTCCATTTATATCTCCATCTGTTCTATCTTCTACCTTTCCATCCATACCTTCCCCCATTCCTCCCATTTTGTCTGTTTGTAGATCTAAAGGCATACGGAAGAGGCCAGTTTGTGGGGTTGTGTTTATAAGTAAAACTGGAAACTCTCTATCCTCCTCCACCTCTCCCATAGTTGCTCTCTGAAAAGGTAGTGGGGCCTGAGTTTGGGTCGGTAACACAGGCTGTGACCTTGCATGTGCTTGTATAAGTGCTCTCATCTCTGTCTGTGCATGTGTCTGCGTGTGCCCAGTGGACTGGCCGTCCCTAACTCTCCACTCTTTCTTCTCGTAATTGTTTCTTGCTGCGTATTTCTGGTGTTCGCCTTTTGGATTATTTCCATCTTCTCCTCTGACATCGATTTGGGGAGCCACGTCTATAAATCCATAGTCGACTGACAAATCATCACAAGGTTCCTCAACCTCTGCCGGTGTTTCAGGCCTCTGGGAGGCATAGCCTGGTGAGGGATGTGGGATGTGCTGCAGCTGCTTGGGGCATGCAGGGCCTGATATGCCACTTCCTGGTTGTAGATCTTTGATGATGGTGATGATGATGAGTTTGGGATTCTCAGGGGGAAACGTAAGAGGGGCCAGATGTAAAGCAGGAGGGTTCTGGAGGTTGAAGTTTTGAAATAAACATTTCAGTATTGTCATTGTGAGATGCCACACAATATTCAAAAATGCATTACTTATTTATCACATAACAATCAGACTTTAATATTAAGTCCGAACCTAAAGGTCAGGTACGAGGCAATAGAATTCTGACTTTCAGTCCCTAGGGTCAAACTCCAAAATCACTGCATACCACTTTTCCTATAATGCACCTTTTTTTCATAGACCCTCCCTGCCGTGTAGAGGCCACATATTTCAAACTCCACGGTCACGTTAGTAATGCAGGATTTTCCTTAAAAAAAAAGAACTGATGTCTCCAAATCCAAGAAGATATTTTCTTGACTTGACAAAGCTCCTTTCTGAGCCACAGAAGACATTTTTTAGCTGTTGTCATAGCCATGACAAGTAAACTGATTGTTTGTAAGATCAGTGGGGTGCCCATTTAATTCTTTAATGTTAAGTTTTCATTTTAAGGGAAGAAAGTAGTTCATTTGCCTGTGTGGGTTAAAGCGTGAATGTTAAAGCTTATAGTTAGGGCTGGCTCAAGAGAGTCCTGAACCATCCCTTAGTTATGCTTCTATCGGCCTAGACTGCTTTGGGACTTCCCATGATGCACTGAGCACCTCTCTCTTCCTCCTTCTCTCCATCTGTATGGAACCTCATTCCATTAATGCATGTTACTAACTC
>NC_045750.1:15567298-15567684 GCF_008692095.1 Etheostoma spectabile | reverse complement strand
CTTTCCCGGAGTCTTGTGCTCTCTCGCCCCCAGGAGTCTTACCCTCTCCTCTCTCCTCCTGTTGCTTCCTGCAGGTGTTTCTGGCTCTGGATCTGTGGTCGGAGTCACCTGCTGCCTCAATGTTCCTGCTCAACACCCTCTGCTACAATTCTCCATGTGTCTCTCTGTCTGTTTGTCTGTCTGTCTCTCTTTCTCTCTCTCTCTCTTTCACTCACCCCCAACCGGTCGAGGCAGATGACCGCCCAACCTGAGCCATGGTTCTGCTCGAGGTTTCTGTCTCTTAAAAGAAAGTTTTCCCTTGCCTCTATGGCCTAATGCTTGCTCTTGGTGGGAACTGTTGGGTTTCTGTGAATAACATCAGAGTACGGTCTAGACCTGCTCTTTTA
>NC_045750.1:15561235-15567288 GCF_008692095.1 Etheostoma spectabile | reverse complement strand
AATGAGATAACTGTTGTTTTGATTTAGCGCTATATAATTAAAATTGAATTGAAATTGAATGGGTATGTTTGCATTACCAGTATGTATGGGCTCTTCTGTCCTTTCCCCGACAGGTAGCGATAGAGAAGGTAGCTAACCAACACTAGCATACACATGCACACAGATGGAACAACAATACCCACAACCACCCTCTGCAGCTGGCCAATCACAGGGTCTGGAGGGAGAGGGGAATCAGGAACAATATTACAGACATGAACATTTGTGTAAAGAGACATAAAAGGAATTCTGAAAACCATATCAACCTAAAAACTAGACTTTTTCCTTGACTGACATTTTGGAAAAGCCATACACAAACATAAAAGACGTCTCAGGCACAAACATCAACTTCTGTTTCGCTTCTGTAGGATGTTTAGTCACATTCCTTTCTACCTGTCAAACAAGTAGTGAAATATTTTCTCTCTTTCTCATACACAAGCAATGTGGTTGTACCTTGAGGCGTAGTTATGCAGTGCCATGCTGAGGAATTGCATTGTGTGGGCATGGAGAAGAATTTTGTCTTGGCAGAGAAGCAGTACTCTGTATCGTACCGCATCAGTCGATATTTGAATGAACTGGAGCTCACAAGGAAATGGTGCTACAAACATAAACACACACAGATTAGTCAGTGCAATAGAAGTTCAGGTGTGCTTGATTTAACAATATGTCTGTTCCAGAAGGGTGGGACAAGCTATATTTTTACTCACCATCTGGCCGCGACGAGTATTGTCAATGGAGAGGTTGTAAGTCATCTGGGGGTAGAGTGTTGTCATGGAAACCGCTGGGGTGTGGTTGTCCGGTTGATATCTCATTGGTCCCTTCAGAGTGATGATGGCGTTGTTGTCCTCTATTTTCACAGAAACCAGTGGAGGACCAAAAATAGCTATAGAGATAGATCAAATATTTAGTGTTGGGTATATTTTAAAATATTTCAAATCAAAATTTCAACTAAGTCGCCAGCTGTCCCGTGTGTTTATTATTTTCTGTCCCTGCTCACATTTTTTGACAGAATGTCACTTTAACTTACTGTCCGTCTTTGGATCGAATCTTCTCGTCACAACCCATTTGGAGGATGCTCTCTGGCTCACAGCACGAACCCTGGCATAGTATCCCTCCTCCAGATCCCACGTCTCATTGCTCAGATCACACCAGCTCCGCGCTATTTTCGTACACAACCGCACCGCCCTCCAGTTCGCGTTTTTCTTGCCCTCAACCCTGTCACCATAGCTGGGAAAGACAGAGTAGAACCAAACAGATCAGAGGAGGACAGTTCTGAATCCCCACACAAGCTGGGACGATAAGAATGGACGGACTGAGCTTGAAACACACCTTTTCTCTCTTTGTGCAATTTCACCTCAAGCAAGAAACTTCAGTTTAGACTAGCTGTGCGTTAGATCTAGTTACGTGTTTCTTATGTTTCTGTCTTCCTCTCTTTTCTCTGCTTTTTTTGTTTGTAAATTCCTTTAAAACTTGCTAAAGAAAGGTCTTTTAACCTATGCGCCATAAAGGAAAGAACTTAAATTAATCGTAACTTAATTTAAACTCTTAAATCCTTACTTACATAGCATACTGCACGATAAAGTGTGTGTCGTCCGGTGTGCCACTTCCTGGAAACCACTGCAGCACATTCCTCAGATTGACTGAAGAGAAGATCACATTTATGGGGCTGGGGGGAGAGGAGGACACTAAGAAGAAAGAGATTGAGAATAATAAGAGACACATTTAACGTAAACTCATGCCTATCATTAGAATTTCAGTTTTTGATTAAGTAAGGCAACATTATTTTTGGATTTTTTACAGGACTGTGTAATAAACCTCTTGTATTCACAGTACCACAAAAGTACCTCTTTTATGCATTATAATGTTGTGCTGTGTGGCTGCTCGTAAACACAATAAAATAGAACAAATGTATTAGAATTTAACTGATTAACTTCTCTATACATGCCATATTATAAAAAGGAAAACCAGAGTTTATTTAACTACTTGTTCATGGGCCACACATTGATCAAAGTTAGATTCATCCTGAGAACCAGGTTTGTAGTAACCAGGCATCTGAACCCATGATGAATTGAACTTGAACTTAACACATTACTAATTTTCATGGCATGTACACACCCAAATGACAGGCGTGTGACCCATAATTGGTCTTAACTCTGAGGCCATGACATCCCATCACACAGAAAAGCCATGTACAGGAGGAACTAGTTTATCAAAGTCTTGACAGTTTCTATTTCGATACTTGATGTTTGCTTAATATAAATAAATGAAGTTTTTATTATTGTGCCATGTCTGCAACTATGCCCACCCTTGCTGCATGCGCTTAGAAGACACCATCAATTAATATGTTTGCTAATAATATTTGCATAATGGTTCCAATGCAGATTGTAATGTTGTTTGTATTATGATTGCCTATTTAACTTGGGTCAACATCGTAAAACCACCTGACAAAAAGAGAGCCCTATAAAATCAGATCTGTTCTACAGTGAGATTTTGGGTCAGCCAATGATTAAATGAATTTGCACAACAATTCACTAAGTTTATGCCATAATATTATTAGGCTACGTTTTATTATTAGGCTAAAATTAGTCTAATAATAAAACGTAGCCTAAGAATAGTGTACGCTTCATATAGATGCTACTTCTATAGTCATTCCCATACAGGATAGGTCTAACGTTAAGTAGCCTGTTTATGCGAAGAAAAAAAAGTACTCGTAATGTTAATTAAATGTAGTCTTACCTGTACAGTGCAGAGCTCCCAGACTCAGAAGAAATGACACTAACCACATATCTGCACGGAGCGGTCACGTTTTCACAAAAAACACCAACATTTCCAACCTTCCGGCTGCGGGCTCAGGCACCGTCACCTGTCCGACAGAACACCTGTTAGAGCCCGGTGTTTCTCCACCAGATTAAAAAATTAGATTAAAAATTAAGAGCGTATTGAGTCATGGTTGGATATCAGTGACCGACGACCAGCAAAACCACGACTAAACAAGTCCTGCGACCAGTTTCCGTGTAGGTCTCCAGGGAAGGAATGTGACCTCACCTGTTTGTGTACATATGTACAATGTGTTACTTACTTAGACTACTTCCAGTGTTGGGCAAATTACATCCAAAATTTAATATATTATAGATTACTAGTTACTGTCATTTTTGAGGAAATAGTTAGATTACAATATTACTGTCTCTAAATTAATGCGTTACATTTCTTTTGCATAAGGCTAATTTTGAGTTACTTTCACCAAAATAACACCGGAAGTGTGAATTTCAATACCGGATCAATATAAAGTCTCCTCTTTGGCCACTTTAATACATCAGATCATTCATAATATTGTGTAAAATGTATATGAATATGAAAAGTAAAGCTGCACAAATAGATAATTAAAAGTACTGTAGGCAAGTAGGAGAAAATGAAAATACTCTATTAAAACTAAGTACGGCATTGTTGTAAAATGTTTGTAATGCCTTTGAATAAGAAATTCATGTTGTATACAAAAGTAAAAATAAAAATAAATAAAAAACTCAAAAAGTAAAATGGCCCCTATTTGTTGTATTATTAATGATTAATTAAAAAGACTAGGGAACACAACATTATGTTGATCAACATAAACATGTAGTATTTTTAGTATTATTTTTCTGTTACAGTGGTTTATAGTGTTGACTTGAGTTTGATGTCTAATAATGCAATATATTTTAGACGTTGGCCCATATAGGCTTATATTATTTTTATGTCCATCACTCATTATTTTTATTTAATATAGTCGCGATGCTGCGATGTTAAGAGAAGTGTTTTTCTCTCTACCACTCCAGCACACGCTTTTGTTTGATTAAAATGAATGTATATCTTAGTAGGCACAAAATCAGTAAGTTATACGTGGAAATGTTGTGTAGGTCTACATAATATATTTATTTATTTATTTTTAATAATTGTAGTCTTTTTTGCAAATTCACATAGGCCTGCATTAGAGTAGGTTTGCCAGACTCGTCGGCACATCACTCAAACAAGCTGTTATAATTATGTAATTATGCATACGTTATAATAACAGAGGCTTGACTCCATACAGCATTAACAAAAAGGAAGCGGAACTGTGCAGCTAGTGTCTCCGATGTGTCTCCGGATTGTTTTTGAAGTTGCGCGTCTCGCGACGCATTCATTCCGGTGCCTGCGGGTGCCTGTCGGTGCCTGTCGGTGCCTGTTAGCAGTTAGCTTGTTGGTAGCATGGTCTGCGCTAACTGAAAAGAGTAACGTTAACCAGATGTTTGTGTGTGATGGTTCGCTAAAAACTTGCACTTTTTGATGCAAACATGGCGCTTTCGATGGAAACGCAGCTCCAGAGCATCTTTGAGGATGTTGTGGTAACGTGCATCTTCATTAACTGGTTTTAAAGCTAACATTAGTTAGCATTTCAGACAATGTTAGCATTTTCCATTTTATGTTAAATTATGAACCTGCTGTGCAATTGAATAATTCCCACAACATAGCAAGTAGTTCTAACGCTACAGTTAGTGTTAGCTACGTTATGGTTACGCCGTAGCTAACATAGCGTTTTCAAAACAGCTGTTCAGACTTTCTGCATTTTGTAGCTATACAAGTAACGTTAGTTAACGTTAATTGATCATTCATTGCACTTGCATATCACCAATGTAACGCTCTTAGTAATGTATTTGAACATTTGATAACTTGTCTGGGGAGCACTAATGTTAACGTTAGATAAAGAAAAGATTTCTCCTAAAATAACATACTTACTTTAATCTCTACCAACATGAGTTGTTGTTCTGTAGCAAATTCTGGCATCTGACTTTTGTGTATATGAGGCAACAGAGCAGAGGTTTATTATTGGGATCTTTCATTATGAAAGACGTGGGAAGCTGTTAGTAAAAATTACAGAAGGTAGAATCAAAACATATGTTTCTCCCACATAATATTTTCCATTTATTTTCTACTTCTCTCCTTAGAAAACTGAGATGATAGAAGAGGCCTTTGCTGGGTAAGATGGCTTTAAACACACGCACCCCCTGTTGTTTTGTAATTATGTGGTTAAAGCAGGTCTGACTAGTTGTATAAATGTAGATTTGTTACGCGCTTTATGTCTTATCAGAAAAAACAGCACGTTAAAAATGAAAAATAAATAGTAATAACAAACAAAACTGTTGTATTTTAGGATGTTTATGGACACTCCAGAGGATGAGAGGACTAAACTGATCAGTTGTCTGGGAGCCTTCAGACAATACTGGGGGACACTACCACAGGTGTCTAAACACAGAGACAGACACATGCTTGCACATAAGATGTAGAATGATTGGATGGATGTTTTTCAATTCCCCGACTGTCTTTATGCAGGAGTCCCATGAACAGTGTGTGCAGTGGATAGTTCGGTTTATACACAGCCAGCACAGTCCCAAAAGGATCTCCTTCCTCCACGACTGTTTAGCAATGGCTGTGGAGACCAGTCTGTTACCGCCCAGGTACACACATGCACAAACACACTCATACACACTTAAGGCCTGCAGGAATTTACACTCTGGGGCTTGACATCGTCTGATGTTATCTAATATTAAAATCTTTTAGTTTTATTGATCTTTTGTTTTTTTAGGCCACACTATCACTGTCACCTTTTTATAAATTGAATAGATGAATCACCCTTATGGTTTATGATAATACTACCATAATTGAAAGTATTGCTTTTTATAATTTGTATGATACTTAAAGTCTCATTAACATGTATCTATAGTTAATTTGTTTAAATGTGACGTAACACAAGCACATTGTGTGAAGTCTTATCTATTATGTCTGTTATTTGTCTTAATTGTCCATCTAATGAATGTCTTTGTCTGTCTGAAGGATGGTGTGTGGCGCTCTGATAAGCTCGGACAGTTTAGAATGGGAGAGGACTCAGTTGTGGGCATTAACTTTCAAACTGATTCGCAAGATCATTGGAGGGGTGGACTACAAGGTCTCACTCACACGCTCCTATGCGCGCACACACACACACACACACACACACACACACACACACA
>NC_045750.1:15556550-15561225 GCF_008692095.1 Etheostoma spectabile | reverse complement strand
CACACACACACACACACACACACACACACACACACACATCACATCACAATTCATCTACAAACTCAATGATATAATGTCCCCTTGTGATCTAAAGTTTGCTGACTTACTAAGATCTGGCCTCTGGCCCATTTGGACATGTTTTAAGCTATTACAAGAGACTTATTGCCATTACCAGGCATCTTAAACATTTGCAAATATACGTTTTCATGTTAAGTGTGTGTGTTTTAGGGTGTTCGAGACCTGTTGAAAGCTGTACTGGATAAAATTCAAACCATTCCTACCACCGTCAGCTCAGCTATAGTCCAACAGCTTCTGGCTGCCAGAGAGGTATTTTCTGTCTGTCTTTAACTTATTAATTGCCTTTATTTGTGATGTATCTTTCACTCTGATGTCTTATTTGAAAATGGTGTGTATTCCAGGTTGTCGAGTATACCCTAGACAGAAATGCCTGCCTACTTCCAGCCTACTTTGCCGTTACAGAAATCAGAAAACTGTATCCAGAGGGACAGCTATCACACTGGGTAAGTGTGAATTTCTTGTTTGTGTGCAGCTATGTCATGTCTTATTTCATATCTAACAAGAATTTCTTTTTTTCTCTCTTTCACTTGATCTCTGTTTGTAGCTTCTAGGAAGTTTAATATCAGAATTTGTGGACAGTTTCAGACCCACAGCCAGAATCAACTCTATCTGTGGTAAGGAGTTCAAGTTTTCAGAGTTTTTTTTTGTTCTCAAGGGTTCTTGTTTTTGGCAAACTCTTCTTCATGTTTTGTCGCTTGCAGTTTCTATTGAGCACTTTGTGGCTAACTTAACACTTGCATGCATGCCATAGATTTATGACTTGTATTTCTTAAGTGAAGTAAATAATGCAACTCATGTATAGGTGTGCCTGTTTAGTCATTCAATGTGTAAATGTCTCCACAGGTCGGTGCAGCTTGTTACCAGTAGTGAATAACAGCGGGGCCATCTGTAACTCCTGGAAGTTAGACCCTACAACTCTGCGCTTCCCTCTGAGAGGCATGCTGCCATTTGACAAGGTATCATATCAACGGATGCACTACACAACTATTTACACACACATACACATACACCAACAAAAGCAGTAACACAATGTATGTTTTTTTGTATGTAGGACCTGTTTGAGCCACAGACAGGCTTGCTGCGCTATGTGTTAGAACAGCCATATTCAAGAGAAATGGTGTGCAACATGTTAGGACTCAACAAACAGGTATGACCTCTTCTTCTACTTTTGCTCCATTGCTTTTGTATACTTTTATGTACTTTTCCTTTCCTTCTGACTCTCTTTATTGAGTCTCCCCTTACTTTTTAATTTTTTGCCACCTCACTCTTCCTTCTCCTACCTGCGCCTGGTATTCCTTGTTCTCCATTTTCATTATTTTCTCTTGTTCTTTTTCATCTTCGACCTCGTCCTATTCTGCTCTTTCTGTTTTGTTTTTACCTGGTTCTTCATATTCCTTTATTTTTTAATTTCTCGTTTCTCCTCCTTACCCTTTTCCCTTTTGATCCCCACTCCTCCCTTGTTGCCCTGGTAACACAGCTATGTAAGACCATATTTTAAGCAAGCCAATGCTGTGTGCTTGACCCATAATGCACTGGTTAGTTTTCCCTGTTGGGTTCATGCAGTGTCAACTCAGCCCAGCTCATTGAGCACCATAACCACAGTTTGACCAGCTCTGTCTCAGACGTTTGCAGACAGAACGCAATAATCAACACTGGCCAGAGCTCTGATTTTGATTTGTTTTTTTGTTTTTTCATATTTCGAATGTAAACAAATTACCCAGAATCCAGTTTGTCTGTTTGAATTGGCTGAGTTGATGCTAACTGTGCTGAACAGACTGTGAACAATCTCCTTAGTCACCACTTTCTGTCTCTCTCTGTCTCTCCTTTTTCCCTCTCTGTTTCTTTCCCCTTTTTTCTTTGTTTCTCTCTCTCTTGTCCTCTGGTTGTGTGTTGTTTGTCTGTCTCTCTGCCATGCGCTCTCTAGACTCTGAACATTGCCCAGGTATGTCGTTGTTCCTCTTCCTGGTCAACTGACCTACCAACTAACCAGCCCATTGGACGCTTAGCTTTTATAGGCACGCTGATGTCATATAAATGGGAAACTGGACAAAAAAAAAAGACACTTGAAATGGGGTAAAGAGAAATGCTACAGAGCTTGAGATGGTCACAGCAGGGCTTCATAGAGATATATTAGGTAGGAAGAGACAGATGTGGCCAAATAAGTACTGGGCAGTCAGACAAGCAGGTACATAAAATATGCAGCAGCAGGATGATCGTTGTTTATGGATCATTAACCACAAATGGCTTGTTCACTTAATAGAGTTGTGTGCAAGGTAAATTGTTTTTAGTAACATCAGTTTGCTTCATGTGCTGCCTAATCTGCTTTCAATAAAGTAGAATAAGTGCACAATACAATAAAATGGATTGATTAAAGCCACAGATGACCAGTATGTTCTGTTAACGGGTATCCCGTATCTGTATATTAGACAATATTCTAGGCTAAACACGTAATCCCTCCCAAAATAGAATTCCTGGCTTTTATAAAGGAAAATAAGCCCTGACTAACTGGTCACCATTAATGTTGAAAGAGAGGTAATAGTAAGTCAGCTGTCAGTTGATGTTTTACTGCTTTGATTTTTACTCGGTAATGTTGTGGCAACATTTGTCTTTATGTTAATGTTTAACATTCTCTAATCTATTTGGTATATCTCATTCCCTATATTCTTATGTATATTTGCCGTGTTGCGGTCCATGCCCAATTTCCATACATTGATCATTTAAGATTTTATTTTACAATCCTGGATTGTCCTTAATGTCAATTGTCAATGTCAAAGTGACACTCATCATACCGTGTTTATTCCAGACTGAGATCCATCTCAGATTCTCTGGGCTATAGTTTTTGTCATCAGAAAACAGTGTATTTAGTCTCAGCCATGTCTGTGGTTCCAGCTCGTAGGCTGACATTAATATTTCTGATTCAAACCCTGCTGTTGACATTTCAAGTCCTGCTGCACTGCATGTATGAATGTAGTCCGGCCTGTCGTTAGCGAGGTCCTCTCGTCTCTGATCTTATGCTGCTTTCTGTTGTGCTGACCTGGGCAAAACAACTCTATTGAGACTAAACAGTGGTCTTGACTCATATCGCTATAAAGTTAATTATGCTTTGAAACTCGAGTGCACTGTAATAGCCAGTAAACACAGGAAGACCAGCTCTACTACTATTTCATTATAAGCGTATTTATTGTTAAGTTAAGCATTTTGAGTTGGTGGATCTTAATGAGTTTCTTATTGTCATGTCTTCTTCTTCCAGTCTCAACTAACCTCTGACACTTTGATGCTGCAGTACATTAGTGAACCTTATTCCTATGCAACTTATACCATCCTGTCAATTAATTGTGTGTCAGTAGTGGCTTATAATTGGTAACGCTCATGCTCTGCTAACTTTACTTTTCATTCCTTTAAAAATGTTTCCATTCTCCAAAGAGTAGCTTCTGTCTCTCCAGGTTAGAGATGGAGTGATACTCTTGTAATTACAAAGTTCACTTGGATAGCAACATAAACATTTAACTTGCATTTGCACAGGCAGCTTCAAAATAGAAGACATGGCAAAGTGGATTACAAAGCTAAACACTACTTACCTTAATTTGTAGTTTTTTTGTTTTGCCCAGGTTGGCTGATGAGTGAATCTGATTGGCTGTCTGAGTGGATGAGCGATCTCTGACCAGTGTTGTGTGCTTTTTATTGGTTGACGCGTCTTTGACTTTTTCTTTCTTTTTTTCTCCAGTTTGAACCTGCGTATGTGGTTTTACATTATGTGATTAATGGTACTGAGCTGCAGTGCAAAATGAACTACAAGCAACAGCTTTGCTGCTCATTTATTTTAAACTAGACTTTTAAATGCCAATCACTAAATGAAAGATTGAAGTGGTCCTAAATAAAAAGCTTTTCTTTTTTAGAGAATAATTTTATAAGGTTGAAATGACATAAATACTTAACAAAATGATTCCAGTTTAAATTATTTTATTATATTATATTATTATTGCTATTATATTTCCTTAAAACATGTTATTGTTTTCTGCTCCTCTGATAATTGGGTTACATAATTTAGTAATAGTGGTAATTAATAATAGTAATAGATTTAGATAAAATCTACAGAAACAACTATTAAGAGCCGTATTTCAAGCCACGATGGTCGCCATTCCTTTAGCATAAAGTATGATGCTTCAAAACACAGTCTGAAATGATCCGTCAGTGGCAGATGACTGACAGGTTACTTGTTTAATGGTTGATAACCAGTCGTGATCAATATCAATGGCAAATAAAAGATGAATTGTTTCTGACTTTGAGATTGAGAGACAGTTACTTTAAAATATATTTGCTCTAGATACACATCTGTTTGCCGTTGGTTGAGTTGGTATGTTTGTCGTGAAAGTGGATTATTGACCAGTCACTGGTATGGTTTTACTGTTGCTAGGACACTGGCTTTGGGCTCTAGCTTGGTAAGCCATTGGGCTGATTTATTTGTACAGTAGACGGAAGATATGCCTGTGGATCCTTCTCTTTTTCTATCTCTCTTTCTTTGTTTTTCTCTTGCCCTCTCTCGCTCTCTCTCTCTCTCTCTGTGTGTGTGTGTGTGTGTGTGTGTGTGTGTGTGTGT
>NC_045750.1:15553845-15556540 GCF_008692095.1 Etheostoma spectabile | reverse complement strand
GTGTGTGTGTGTGTGTGTGTGTGTGTGTGTGTGTGTGTGTGTGTGTGGAAAGAGGAAGAGAAGTGATGGTCAGCCTCGCAGCTCCTCTTCTTCTTCCCAAACACACCACCTCCCCACCTTCCCAAACCTGTTAGCCGGCATGCAAGAACATTTTGCACAGTTTGGTGTTTAGTGCTGTGTCCTATTGTGCTGTGCTGTGCTGTGCTGTGCTGTTTACTTCCTATGTTGTGTCCCAGTAGTGTGATAAAAGCTTTAGTTAATTAAAGCTTAATTAAGTCTTACAGTGGTAGCCACTGCAGAGATCCTCCCTCCTTCTGTCTGTCTGGAGGGGAAGTTAAGTTTACCACCCTGGGTTAATAGGAACATTATTTTGGTAGTTTTTAATATTTCCATATTATAGACCAGTGTCTTGTTTTGACATAAAATGATGCCTGTAGTGTCAAGAACTATGAAGGTTTTCGTGCAACTCAACAACAATTAAGTTTTGTGGATAATGGTTCAATCCATTATTGTGTTAATGATGCCATGTCTACACAGTTAACCGCATGGTACGCCAAATCTAGCTCATGAAGAGTCCAGAAGAGTCCACTTAGCCCACATCTGAACATGCACCCTGTGCTTCTACTATTTGGCCTGAAGTCAGCATTTATACTCTTATGCAGAAACTGTGCAGTTAACCATTTACCAATTGGGGCTTAAAGATTTGGTGAACCTGCCATCCCATCACTATCAGCCCCCCTGTCTCCCCCTCTCTCCATTCTCTCCCCTTAGCCATTTTTCTGACTTTCTCCCTCCCCTCCGTCCCTCTTTTTTTCCCCCACTTTCATCAAAAGTCCCCTTCACATATGGAAGTCTCAACATTGTTGGTCCAAATACCACAATGCACATATTATACAGTTCTTTATGGAAATTTCTTTTTTTTTCTTACAGGATATGATCACCCAGAAAAACAGTAATACATACACAAGACAAGACTGCTTCTGTCTTAGTTTCGTTAATGTTTGCAATAACAGCATTTAATTTCCTTTCTTTACTTATATGGGAAACATGTAAGTAGGGCTGGGCGATATAGAGAAAATCAGATATCCCCATATTCTTTACCAAATACCTCAATGTCGATATTATGATGATATATGGTTGACTATTGGTGCTTTAACAAAATGTTATTTACACAATGAATTTTTTGATAAATATTTTCCAGAAAGGATTTAATGACTTAGTGGGTAAAGGTAAATAATAGAACAGCTAAAATAGTCTGGTAAGTTCAGAGTAGGACATCACTTTACTGTAATTCAACCTGAAAAACCAGGTAAAGACAAAACTTAACATATTACGATATATCCAAAATCTAAGACGATATCTAGTCTCTTATCGCGATATTGATACATGAATATATTGCCCAGCCCTGCATGTAAGTGTGGCAATGTTAGCCAGCTGTCTAATTACCAATTGCAGTCCTTTGGCAGAATGTTCTAAAACCAGTTACCTTCTCATAACGTCCATGTTTATATTTACTTGTCCGGCTTAGCTTGGGAGTTCAGTGCTTATTGGCTGCCATTTCTTTAGCCTCAAATATCATAACTACCCACAAAGCACACAAACCTTTTGTGATTGTCCTCACTCTATGTAAAACCTTCATTGTTGCAACCTTTTGCATGCACTGGAGCTGAAGCAAAAGATTTGACAAAAATCTTACTAGGTCCAGATTCCAACTTTGCAAATTAATGGAGCTATGCGGACAACTAAGTTTAGCACATGTTCCTACATAATAACATCACAGGAAAATTACCAGAATATATTTGGACAAAGGTAAATATGGAAAAGGGGCCGCAGGAAGGTTTACCCAGCTGACAGTGGCAGGAAGGAGATGCCGTCCGGCATAAAAAGGGATGGGAAAAGGTTTTATAAGTCAATTTCCAACAATAGTTGGAGAACCTATTGACATTAAAACATGTATGTGAAGTAATTTAACAATGTTCTCTCCCACATTCTCTCCCTCCCTCTGTTTGTCTTTCTTCTCCCCACCTTTTCCCTCACCCCTTTCCTATTTCTCTCTATCTGTCCTTGGACATCTTTCCCTCCCTTTTTCTTGTTAACTTCCTCACTCTGCTGCCCACTACTTTCTTTATCCTTTAACACTCCCGTCCTCGCCCATCAGCATAAGCAGCGTTGCCCAGTGCTGGAGGAGCAGCTGGTGGATCTCGTGGTGTATGCTATGGAGCGCTCTGAGACCGAAGAACACTTTGACGCTGACGTTGGGGGAACTAGCCAGTTGCTGTGGCAGCACCTCTCCTCCCAGCTCATCTTCTTTGTGTTGTTTCAGTTTGCAAGCTTCCCTCACATGGTGCTGTCGTTACATCAAAAGGTAAGAGGAGGAAGGTGGCAGAGGAGTAGAGTTAACGATCCTGATCATGGGTAATTGGATTTTGGCTTGATTTGATCTGGTTCATTGGTCATATTCTTACATATATTAATACAATAAAAGATATTAGACTTTGTTAGGGATAACATGTTTTTGTCAGAAAGCAAACAAGTAAAAAAATAAAAATCTGACATCTAAAAAACGACTGTGTGACACACTTCAGTTCAAGATGCAAAAGTTTATCAGTTATAAGGAGTAAGCTAATACCAGCTCCTTGGTCTTTGTGGCTCCTAAGAAATGTAGGTAATCACTAGGGATGAGCGAGTACAGCAT
>NC_045750.1:15532681-15553835 GCF_008692095.1 Etheostoma spectabile | reverse complement strand
TCTGTTTACCACATGAATTATCTGGATCCGGATCCGGATCCGTACTCGGACTGGGCCTAAACCATAAGTGGTCAGATTTAACCAGGAAGTGGGTCGGTTCTCTTGAAATGTGCGGGGCTTTAACCGGTATGTTATTTAAGCCATGCAATTGATATGAGTTGATCAAAAATTGTTATATTTATTGCGATTTGAACATTTACATGACAGCATCAAGCTTCAGATCAATGGGGTTGTCATGGTAACAAACAAACTATGTACAGAACGTTTTGCAACATGAATACAACACATGCGGTTGCAATTATGAGTAAATGTATGAACAAGAGTTTTCATACTCATATAACTTTCTTTTTTAAGTTTTTATTTTTTTATGTCATGTGGATTTTTTTTATTTTTTGGTTCTTTTTATATTTTTATTTATTTTATTGCACACAAGGTGTGTGTGTGTGTGTGTGTGTGTGTGTGTGTGTGTGTGTGTGTGTGTGTGTGTGTGTGTGTGTGTGTGTGTGTGTGTGTGTGTGTGTGTGTGTGTGTGTGTGTGTGTGTGTGTGTGTGTGTGTGTGTGTGTGTGTGTGTGTGTGTGTGTGTGTGTGTGTGTGGGTTTGTGTGTGTGTGTGTGTGTGTGTGTGTGTGTGTGTGTGTGTGTAAGAGAGAGTTGAGGAGTTGTATTCAATCTGAGCACGGATATTGACTCATATTACTCGTACAATACTTGTACTTGGCAAAAGTGCTTTATCCGTACCGCTTACTCGTTTCAGCCGGATACTCGGATCACCCCTAGTAATCACTAATTGAAGCATCATTAACAAGGCAAATACAAAATCATTCAAGAGTGGGTCTTTAAATGATAAAACAGGTATGAACTGATGTGAGCCTTGTTGTTGAGTTTGTCGCTCTCTCTCTCTTTAGCTTGCAGGTAGAGGTCTCATTAAAGGGAGAGACCATCTGATGTGGGTTTTGCTGCAATTCATATCAGGAAGTATTCAGAAGAACGCCTTGGCTGACTTCCTGCCTGTCATGAAGCTCTTTGATCTGCTTTATCCAGAAAAAGAGGTACACATCTGCCAAGAAATGATTTTGGTTTACTACGATCATTATTACTAGGACATTATTTTGTGCCCATTTGAGTGTTTTTATTAGCTGTAGTGCAATAGGAGTAGTAGCAGAAGTTTTGGTTAGAGTAGAAGTGGTAGTGGTAGTAATCCACCGTATAGGCAACACCATCAGATTAATCCATGTTTTCTCTCCCACTCCAGTGCATTCCAGTTCCAGACATTAACAAGCCCCAATCCACTCATTCCTTCGCAATGACCTGCATCTGGATCCACCTGAACCGCAAAGCTCAGAACGACAACTCCAAACTACAAATACCCATACCACACTCTTTGAAACTACACCATGAGTACGCATCTTTAAAATACTGGAGCCTAAAATATGTGTTTTACATGAAAAAATACCTTACGTGTACACTAAAACACTGTACCCAGTCATAAATAAAACCCAAGCAAACATACATGTTTCAGCTCCCCTCCCTCCTGTTTGTTAGGTTTCTCCAGCAATCGCTGCGTAACAAGACTCTTGGCATGTCTGACTACAAGATAGCCTTGCTGTGCAACGCCTACAGCACCAACTCAGAGTGCTTCACTCTGCCGATGGGCGTCCTGGTAGAGACTATCTATGGAAACGGATCTATGAGGATCAACCTACCTGGCACCAACTGCATGGCGTCAGGGTCTGTCACCCCGCTGCCCATGAACCTGCTGGATTCACTTACAGTGCATGCAAAGATGAGGTATGGGAAAGCGAAGGATGTACAGATGAAAAATTGGATATAGAGAGTTCCTTATATAGGGAGCTACACATTTAATTATATAGTGAGCTACACACCTAATTATACAGAGAGATACACAGCTAATCAAAATGCATTTAACTGTCTCTTTGCTTGTCTGTTTCTAGTTTGATCCACAGTATTGCCACGCGGGTAATAAAGTTGGCCCATGCCAAATCCAGCATTGCCCTGGCCCCAGCACTGGTAGAAACATACAGCAGACTGCTGGTCTACATGGAGATTGAGTCATTGGGCATCAAAGGATTCATCAGTGAGTTACAGAAACATTTTCACCGTTGCAGAAAGCACAACGTGTAATTTGCTTACCACTATGTTCTCTGAAGAAAAATAGTTTTTTCTAATTTGTAAGCATGTTCTAACTCTTCCAGCGTGTCCTATTCTGATTTAAATTCAGTCATCACTGCTGGTCCACTGGGCTGCATTTTGAGCAGACTGGCTCAGAACACTGTGTTCAACATGAATGTCTCCTCAGGCCAGCTGATGCAAGTTGAATAATGTGAAACTCTCTCTGTTCAGGCCAGTTGCTGCCCAACGTTTTTAAGTCTCATGCGTGGGGAATCCTTCACACATTATTGGAGATGTTCAGCTACAGGATGCACCACATTCAGCCTCACTACAGAGTCCAGTTACTGAGTCATCTGCACAGTCTGGCTGCTGTGCCCCAGACCAACCAGAATCAGCTGCATCTATGGTAATGTGATCATACTGTATATTCAACACAATTACTATAGCTAACTACAAGGTTACTAATACTATCGCTACTATTACTACAAAAACATCCCAGCACAGTAAACAACCACTCCAGTACTGCAGTGTGTACAGCTAAAGGTGGTTTGTATATGAACCTTCAAATAAGGTAAAGTTCGCACAACAGTTAGATGCTTCAAAAAAATAGGCCTGATCCTGCATCGTGATCAATTATTAAATTTTTTTTTTTATAAATTACAAGCCGTGACAAACTATTACAAACTATACACTGAGACTGGGAATGCGTCCCAGGACCAAAAAACATAGAGAGGATAGACAGGAGGGAGGGAAACAAAACGACAACTGCCGAAACAGACACATTTACTTGTGGTACTGCACCAACATTTTATTTTTGAACCACTTATTGTGAACCTTACAATACAATTTAACACCTGACCAAACATTATTTACTGCAAAGATATTTTATAACATTGTACATGTGTTGTTTTGTATTGTGCCTACCTCCACTGAAGGTATTTAAACGAAAAAAAAGAGGATGATCATCAGGAGTGTAATGGTCTCTCTCTCTCTCTCTCTCTCTCTCTCTCTCTCTCTCTCGTGTCGTTGTCTGTCTTGCTGTCTTTGTGTCTCTGTCCCCAGTGTTGAGAGCACTGCTCTGCGGTTGATCACAGCCTTGGGGAGTTCAGAGGTGCAGCCCCAGTTCACTCGCTTCCTCAACGACCCAAAGACGGTCCTGTCAGCTGAGTCTGAAGAGCTGAACCGAGCCTTGATCCTCACTCTGGCCAGAGCCACACACGTCACAGGTAGAACTCACTCTGCATTTACTTCTTTAGATCTTTTGTTTCTTGTTGTCTCTGTTGTCTTTTCCCCCCCCTTTTTTCTCGTTAATAGTTTGTAGTACCTGAGTTGCCTGTAAATTAAATTGTTCCCATATCTTAATTATAAATGTTTAAGTTGCCTGCTTTTTGTCTGTGTAGATTTTTTCACAGGGTCCGACTCCATCCATGGGACTTGGTGTAAAGACATCCTCCAAACCATCATGAACTTCACGCCTCATAACTGGGCCTCACACACACTGTCCTGCTTCCCTGCTCCACTACAGGTGCACTATGGTCACCTAGGCATGATTGACACTGACAAATGTATTTTTATTTCCTCTTAAATCACATGCGTTAATCCCACCACTCTCTTTCTCTCAGGCGTTCTTCAAACAGAACAATGTTCCTCAGGAGTCTCGGTTCAACCTGAAGAAGAACGTAGAAGAGGAGTACAGGAAATGGAAGTCCATGGCCAACGAGAATGACATCATTACCCACTTCTCCATGCAGGGCTCACCTCCACTATTCCTCTGTCTGCTGTGGAAGATGCTGCTGGAGACGGACCACATTAACCAGATAGGCTTCAGGTTTGGTGTCCTTATTTTGTGTCTACAGATACACTTTGACAGAATCCACACACACACACACACACACACATATTTATTATACATTGTACATACAGAGTATATATAAGTGTACTTTCTAAAGTTTTTTTTGTGGAAGTAATTAGGGTTGATACTGATTATTAGAAAAATATATTAAAATGTCAAATTATAAACAAATCTCTGTAAATGGACTTAAATTAATTACAAATACATAGCACATTCCAAGTTCCCACCACTTCATTTCTTACACGTGTTACATTCAGTGTCATTGACACTGTAGAGTTTGTATTTAGAAAGCATGTTGGGAATTATGAACCACTGATGTTCGGCATTCTGTACAAAAATTGGTGCGAGGGGGGTCAGTGTTGTTTTGGGATGATGGTCTAACTGCAGCCTAATTATGTGTCTCTCAGGGTCTTGGAGCGCATCGGGGCTCGTGCACTGGTGGCTCATGTGCGAACATTTGCAGACTTCCTTGTCTATGAGTTTTCAACATCAGCCGGCGGGCAGCAGCTCAACAAGTGCATCGAAATACTCAACGACATGGTCTGGAAGTACAACATAGTCACCCTGGACAGACTCATCCTGTGTCTGGTGAGGGGGAACTTGCATTTAGAGAAATATGTGTACTGTATGACAAGCTCGCTGTGTCTCACTTCTCTTCTCCTTTGCGTCCAGGCGATGCGGAGCCATGAGGGCAACGAGGCTCAAGTATGTTACTTCATAATCCAGCTGCTGCTGCTGAAGCCCAACGACTTCAGGAACCGCGTCAATGATTTTGTCAAGGAGAATGCCCCTGAGCACTGGCTGCAGAGTGACTGGCACAACAAGCACATGAGCTACCACAAGGTACACAAAAACTTAGTTGTGGGGATTTTTTTTTCTTCCAGAAGATAAAATGTAACGTTACGTCCTTACCACGGAAAGTCCATCTGATTCGGGCGACACCTCAGCATAGAAAGGGGAATGTAGACAGAAACCCAGGTCTGAAGCCAACAATGTTTGTTGTTCCTTCACCAGAAATACCCAGAGAAGCTGTACTTTGAGGGACTTGCAGACCAAGTCAACCCTCCCATGCAGCTCCAGCCTCAGTACCTGCCCATCTACTTTGGCAACGTGTGCCTGCGCTTCCTGCCCGTCTTCGACATCGTCATTCACCGCTTCCTGGAGCTTCTTCCTGTCTCCAAGTCTCTGGAAACGCTGCTGGACCATCTGGGAGGGCTGTACAAGTTCCATGGTGAGTAAGGTTGTCTTACATAATTTTAGAGGACCGTGTGGATGAAAGAGGTTCAGAATGAGGACAACCACAACGGCAATAAATCACATGGATGAAAAGAGGAAGAAGGGCCTGGGATGCAAATGTAATGTGTAAGCCATTGTTTGTGCACACTGATGTGTATTTACTGCTGTGTTTGTGTGCAGACCGCCCAGTCACCTACCTGTACAACACACTTCACTACTACGAGCGACACCTGAGAGACAGAACCAACCTGAAGAGAAAACTGGTGCACGCCATCATGTCTTCACTGAAGGTAGGCAGAAGGAGATGAAGAGAGAAAAACGTGCACACACTTAAGACAATACCTCATTATGTAACAACTGTGGCAAGGCATTTTTATTTGTATGGCCCTTTTCAGCAGCAATGCAATTCAAGGTGCTTTACATAAAACATCAAACACATTATTATTACAAATTATATAAAAAAGTATACATATTGCACATATTAATACAAAATTAAGAACATTAAATACAATTTAAAACAATTAATACTAGGTGTATAAGCAGCCATGGAGCCAGCTAGCTTAGCAGCGCTAAGCTCGGGACCAAAGCAGGTTAGCCCATCAATATAAGAAATTTTCTTCAACAAACACGCAACGCATACAGTCAGGAATCATGTCCAGAGCGTCCTGGTTGTCTGTGAACTCGATGAGTAGACAGCTCGGGGTCTTCTCCACTGTGATTTCCAAGCTGTAGCTTCCGTGTTTTCAGTGTGCTCAACTGGGGTTTACTATTCATTAAAACCATATATCTGTGTGGCATGCAATCAGTACTGGTTGGTCTCATTTTGTGGTTTTTCATTTTTATTGGCACCAGTTATATTTCCAGTGTTTTTTGTTCTTTTTATAGGACAACCGTACCCCAGGATGGTGCCTTAGTGAAACCTATCTGAAGTTTGGCATGAACGCCAGAGAGGACAACGTGTGGATCCCTGATGACACCTACTACTGCAAGCTGATTGGACGCCTGGTGGACAATATCCTTTATTTATCTCTCCCTTGGTGGTAGATTGATGCATAAATATAAAATACATATATATATATATTTCTTTTATATCTATCTAATAGTTTTATATCTATGGATGGATATGTCACTTGCTCTCTCTAACTGATCCTAATACTGGCTAATAAAAAGTCCTGGGCCTCTGGGGTACTAAATAATTAATTTTACCTTACTGCCTATACTGCTAGTGTCGCTTAATGTTTCTTTGCTTTAAACATAGATAGATAGTACTTTTACATCTGTAGTTAATTTTATCTGGGGTCATTTTATTGCAGCCAATGTAGCTTTAGCAACAGAGAAAACAAGATGGAAGTGGCTGGAGGGTCTTGTGGTTTAGTATAGAGTATAAGAGGATAAGCATGTAATTTGAAAGGGAACACATCACACTTTCATGCCCCTATTAAACCTTGTTTGCTCCTCCAGTGATTTTTAGCCTCCTTTACTCTCTCTCACCCATGGCTGGCAAGTCCCCTGGTCCCTTCCCCAACTGCGACTGGAGGTTCAACGAGTTTCCCAACCCTGCGGCCCACGCCCTGCACGTCACCTGCGTAGAGCTGATGGCTTTGACCGTGCCAGGAAAAGATGTCGGCAACGCTCTGCTCAATGTTGTGTTGAAGAGGTACGACCGACTTCAGACAGTTAATGGCTCAAATTAAACAGAAGGAAATACTGTAAAACCCTGCTTTTTTGCAATAAAGATTATTATGCCCATTTTGACAGCAGTGTTATGTTGTCTGGTGAAATAAGAGTTTGATGTGAATTATTGTTTTCTTTTTAGCCAACCTCTGGTCCCCAGAGAGAACATCACAGCTTGGATGAATGCCATTGGACTTGTGATAACCGCACTTCCTGTAAGAATACACTCTCACCAAAGAGCATCACAGTCCTTAACTATTTGATGAATTCACATTGATCTTCCACCGTCTCTCCTCTTCCAGGAGCCCTACTGGATTGTTCTCCACGACCGCATCGTGTCAGTGATGGGTTCTCCAGCACTGACATCAGAGACCGAGTGGGCGGGTTATCCCTTCGCCTTGCTGGACTTCACAGCCTGCCACCAGAGCTACAGCGAAATGAATTGCAGCTACGTGCTAGCATTAGCGCACGCTGTGTGGCACCACTCATCCATCGGACAGCTGTCTCTGATTCCCAAGTAAGAAAGTCTTTCTCTTTTTTTTTTTCCCGTTTACTCCCACCCTCTCATCTTGCTGTTTGCTCTTCAGCACTCAAAAAGAATTTATGGTTGCCATGTCATCATAAATGTGTGTCTGTGTGTGTAGATTCTTGTCAGAGACGCTGAAGCCTGTCGTCCAGACCGAGTTCCAGTTACTCTACGTGTATCACCTGGTGGGGCCGTTCCTGCAGCGCTTCCAACAAGAGAGGACACGGTGCATGTTGGAGGTACACACTAACGTTCAACCATAGATGACAGTGTAATTATTATGATTAAAACGTAATGGTTAATGGTAACATTTTTTTGCATCATTACATTAACATGATGCAAAATAATGTTACCATTAACTTAAGTTTTATGTTCACTTTTTACCTCCGCCAAGGTCATGTCTTGGGACATGCCTTGAGTGCCCTTCTAGTTTTTTATGTTTCTTTGTGTTTCAGATTGGCGTGGCCTTCTACGAGATGCTCCAGGCGGTCGACCAACACTGCCAACATCTCAGCTACATGGACCCAATCTGTGACTTCCTCTATCACATCAAATACATGTACACTGGAGACAGTGTCAAGGAGCAGGTGAGACATGTCTTTTACTAAAATGGAAAATAATTGGCCAAACATTTCAAAGCTTCTTTGTAAACTGCACTAACAAGTTAATACAAGAAAACGACAAACTGATGAAAATGGAGACCTTTGTCATCCGGACTTGATGACATCTGTGAACTTGCCGCTCCTCTGGAGACCGTCTTTTTTTTGTATTTTCCATTTTTAGCTTGACTCTGTCACCGCCTGTGCAGCAAGACGAGCTGTGTCCCCAGCCGTGTCCAGACCTCCTGACACCACAGTTAATTAAAGATGAAACTGTAGCTCGACTTGGGCTTTAGGCTTGGGCATGTGTACTTAAATTGACTTTTAAAGTAATTAATTTAATCGACAAAGCTGCTGTTGAACACTGACGACAGTCTCAAGCAGTATGTGTTGTATTTTAGGTGGTGCAATCCAAAACAAGTGATGTTACATGAATGAATGTGATACGTATTAACCTGGTAATTACAATGGATTGTAACTATACCACTGCTGTAACTATACTACTGCTTTAGAAAATGAACTGTAGAAGTCAGTTGAAACCAAAATTGGAATCATGCATTTAGTTCCCTAACTGATCCAGTTTCTTTCTATACCTTACTTTTATTCTTTTTTTTTTGGTGGGGGGGTGTTATCAATACATTGCTGCCCTTCTACATTTGTGTTTGCACGTCTGTTCTTTATTGTCTCTCTTTTTCCAGGTGGAGAAAATCATCATGACTTTACGTCCGGCCATGAAGCTGCGACTGCGCTTCATCACACACAGCAGCAAGATAGAGACGTCCTCATCAGCTGCCACCGTCGCCTCCACTTCCTCCTCCACCCCTCAGCCCCCCACCTCCTCACTCTCTTCGTCCTCTGCCGTCGCCTCCCCCTCTTCCGCACAGCACGCACATACACCTATATAGGTAAACAGTTACAATCATGACAATGGACTCTCACGCACATGTCACAGATCTAAACATTTTGTTTTGAGTTTTTAGTGCTCCTTGAGTTGGATTTGCTTAAAGTAAGGCTTAAAAATGTTTATTATTGTACTTTTAGAACAAGAAACCTGGAAGCTGATTGTATTCCCCCAACCTTGTTCATAAGTGCATAAAAACATCCTATTTCCAAAATTTTAACTTTTCAAAAGTGAAAAACCCCAGCTGATTTCCTGTATCGGAAACGCTCATAATTAATCGCTTTGACAGAATTCAGAGGTACTGATTTTATTTAGAGAGTATCTCAGAAGTGAAGAATCTCAAGCAAAAACTGAATGATCAGAACAGGCATCTCTATGCTTTCTCAACACACTGCACAATAATATGCACCTCCCTGGATTTGCTGCATCAAGGAAGGTCACAAGGACACATTATTTCTTGTTAATATCATGGCATCTTTTGTATTTTTCTGTTTGTAGACAATTTTTATATTGTACATTTTTAGTTCATTAAAGATTTTGGTAATATGGGTTCAGCCTTTTGATTCTCCTGTCAACCACTTTCTATCACATTATTTCATATATTGTCTGCGCAGCCTTTGTCATTCCATGTTAGCATTTTACAAAGCCGAAATGATAAATAGATCCAGCCAAAATCGATATATTTTTTTAACATGGTTGTCTTTTCTTTGCTCATTATGTCATTTCAAAATGTTATGTTTGCGAGTTATGACTCATAACTTTAGCAGTCTACCCTTATCTCTCACATTGTGGAGAAACCTTTTCTTTAGGCGAGTCACACTGACAGGGCTGATCTCTGAGAACACTGAGCTCTGTGTCATGCAGATGACAGTAGAACATACATGGACTGACACCAGTAGGGGGAGTCCAACATTTATAGTTGCCTTCAGTGTACTTTTCATGTCTGGAGCACTGATAGAGAGAGGCACTGAGGCCCTACTGGCCTCATTAGATTGGTTCCATGTCTGTCTGCCTGAGGGATATCTATCTCTAAAACATGAACAGATATCCATCAAATTTGGTGGAACGTGCAGCTTTGAGCCAAGAACACTTAGGTTGTTTGACTCTGGGAATTTTGTCATTTGACAATTGGCAATGAAACTAATGGTGAGAATCTGAATCCACATCTTGGGGGCATATCAAATACAATTTAAATGGTGCCTTTGGGTTTCAACAAGAAGCCGGACAATTGAGGCATTGATGATGTTATTCATTCTCATTTAGCCAGTTAGGATTCAGAATGGCTTATTTTTCTAAAACCAGTTGGAGTGTCAGATGTTGTGAATAAATTAGACTGTACAATTTCTCGAGCAGCTGTTGCTGTAGTAGCAAGAATCATGGTTTGTATTTTGCAACAACAAAAAAATGTCGTTTAAGTATTAATTTCAGAGTACCTGAAGAGCACTAATGGATGGTCCCATGGCATGAGGTCATAAGGAGCAGGAATTGCGGGTAAGAGACTTCAGATACAGTATTAGGGGACCACTAAGACTAAATAAAAGCATCCAAAAAGTACCATGTCATGGCGCCTGTAACCTTTTACTGCCCTGCAATTTATAGTTTATAGGCTGTCAGTGATGTTGGGTTCTGTGAGCTAAATACTAAAATAAACATGCTGAAATGCTCGCAGTGACGAGTTTACAATTTTTACCATCACATCTACTACTTAGCACCACACACGGCTGCAGAAACGTGACATAATTGGTCAAATCCAAATAGAAAAAGGTACTGTACATCACA
This sequence comes from Etheostoma spectabile, assembly GCF_008692095.1. NCBI lineage: Eukaryota > Metazoa > Chordata > Actinopteri > Perciformes > Percidae > Etheostoma > Etheostoma spectabile. The sequence goes on along the minus strand of NC_045750.1, from coordinate 15,543,137 downwards.
GTTGTGGGAGGATAAAATGTTGCAAGTGGCAAAAAAAAAATTGCCATCAAATCATAAAAGAATAAACTTAAAGGGAGGGGCCTTAAAAAGTTTAAAGGCTGCTCACTGTGTGTTCTCTGACAGTGAGAAGTCGTAGTTAAGGGTAAATCTTAAATCAGATCTGCTAGACTGGCCGATGTAGTCAGGTTTAGGCATGCAGAGTTGTGATTGGTTAGAGTTAGGGTAAGAATACCAGGGTAAGCCAATCAGAGACAGGATAAGGCTGACTACGAGGCACTTCCTTTGACGTTGACACGTCTAGCGGATCCAATCTAGTTTCTACCAGAGTTAAGGATGTTTCACAGCCCCTTAGGTGCCAGAATAAGAGACTTATTTCACTCATGGATTACTTGGAAAGATCCTTACAGATCTCTGTGAGCCTGTTATCGTTCTTACTCCCCTCAGCACAGCAAATGAATCCTGATGAAACTCTACGTAGAAGAAAAAACAATAAGGGCAATGATCAGTCATTACTTATCCACTCAATTACATTACATCTTCAGGGTCGGTTGTAACTGAATTACATGAACATTATGCAAGCTGTTACTAACATTAGAGGCCTGAACATCTCGTGATTTCCATTGTGGTGACATGTGAAAATTTAATTCTTAGTTGTCCTTGCTTGTAGCTTTAAAGGAGAGCAGCTTCATGTAAATAAGTATTGATTTTAGTTTTCAGGACATGGAGCTTAATTTCATTATTTCTCTTCATTAAAGATTCATACTAGGTCAAACGTGACATTAGAACTAATGCTATGTACTCTGGGCGTTTATCCCTTTCTTCTTTCTTTGTGTGAGTCATTGCACGCTATCTCTATAAGGCCCTGCAGAGATGTAGGCCATCTTATGTGCTGCTGGGCCCTTGGCTCACCCACTAAACTCTGGCCCTAAATGTGATGTGGCAACATGCAAGCCTGTGGGATGCGGATGCACAGGGAGCAGAGAGTATTCATGTCACAGCATGGTCGAGTGAAGCTGTCATTCCATATGTGTTTTGCTTTCAGCTCCGCTGGCGTTGTTTGGGAAACCTGGACATATATACATGTATACATATATATATATATATATATATATATATATATATATATATATCTACAGCACAGTATATATGATATGTACATAGATATATATATATGTATATATATATATATATATATATATATATATATATATTATAATAACACAGTATATATGTGAGGTACATTAACATATATATTATATATATATATATATATATATATATATATATATATATACACAGTATATATATTACATATGTATATAGGCACAGTACTATAAATGTCATGTAATATGTTAAAATGTATTTTTCTGTATTTCTTTGGCTCTATGACAATGTTGAACCTCCCCTTTGGTCCAACTGAAGAATCTCAACAACCATTGGTTTGTTCAAGTTTGTAGACATTCGTGATCCACAGAGGTTGCTTACACTGTCTTTAATGATCTTTAACTTTTAGCCAGCCACCTGTGTCTTTGCAACTATTGGATGAAATTTGCTGCAGATATTCAAGATGCGTAGAGGATCATTTCTGTTTATAGTGTGTATATTTTGTTTGTTTTTGTTGTTTGTTTTGTATGAGCAAGCACATTGTGAGCAATGTATAATCCAAAGCAAAATTCCTCGTATGTGTCCTCATACCTGGCAAATGAAGCTGATTCTGATTCTAATGAGAAAATGCATTTCCTGCACAAAATGCTTGGGAATGCTGAAAAGCTAAATTGCTAAAGCCAGTTTAGGTTTTGGCTGATTGTTGGCATAAGGGTTAGGGTTAAAAAAAGTGTTCAGTCAAAGAGTTGAAAAAAGCAATCAAAGTATAGTATGTCAAAAGAAGTTCTAAAAAGTCATAGTATATACAAGTACAGTATGTTGAAAAAAAAGTCATAGTACAGTAGATATGTAAAAAAGGTGAAGTATAGAATATCAAAAAGTAATAAAAAATTCATAGTATAGTTTGTTTAAAAAAGTGACAAAAAAGTCATAGTATAGCATATGGAAAAAGTCATAGTATAGAATGTCAGAAAAATTGATGGAAAAGTCAATATCCAGTCCCTGACAAAAGTCTTGTCGCTTGTGTACAAATTGACCTGAAGTGCCGCTGAAATATATTTCTAATCAGATTTATTTACAAGAAATGGCTCATTTTAATCCCAACAGCTTCTGTATAATGTTTCAGTGCAAAAAGAAACTGTCAAAAAGTATTCTAAATCACAGCTTGGTAAGCCCATTGAGTCAATTTTTGCAAAGACATAAATGTTGTTGCCTTGTCAATGAGCTTCACCTGTGACTAATATGAGATCAATTAGGTCTCAGTGTGTATAAAACAACCCCAGTACACTAGACCTTCACATCAACTGAACTAGACATCTGCAAACATGCCTAAGATTCACCCTGAGACTAAAGTTTTGATTTCAAGAGGCTGAAACCAGATCCACTGCTGATGTGGCAGACACCTTCAATGTGTCTCAGCGTCAAGTACGAGGATTAAAAAAACATTTGAAGACCCTGGAATGTTTTTGACAAGCCCAGGTCAGGCAGACCCACAAGACAACTGCTCGAAGGACCATTTGTTGGCTCGAAAATCCAGGCCAGCCCATCTTCCACTGCAGCAGAGCTCCACCAGACCTGGTCCCCTGAAGTCCCTGTGTCAACCAGAACAGTTTGTCCGTATTCTGTCTCGAAATGGCCTCCATGGTCGAATCAGTGCCCAGAAGCCACACTAAACAAAAGCAATTGAAAAACCGTGTGGCATTTGCCAAGGCCCACAGCCTGCTAAAAGGATGGACGCTGGTGAAGTGGAAGAAGTGGATTTTTCAGAATGAATCTTCTGTTGAATTACACCACAGTTGCCGCAAATATTGCAGGAGACCTACTGGAGCCCGCATGGATCAAGATTCACCCAGAAAACAGTGAAGTTTGGTGGCGGAAAAATCATGGTCTGGGGTTACATCCAGTATGGTGTGTGTAGATCTTCAGGGTGGAAGGCAACATCATAGTCTCAAATACCAAGAAATCTTAGCTACCTCTTATATTCCCAACCATAAAAGAGGCCAAATTCCCCAGGATGGTGCTCCATCGCATACTTCCATCTCCACTTCAAAGTTCCTCAAGGCGAAGAAGATCAAGATGCTCCAGGATTGGCCGGCCCAGTCACCAACATGAACATCATGGAGCATATGTGGGGTAGGAAAGAGAGGAGCATGGAAGACCAAACCAAAATATTGATGAACTCTGGGAGGCATGCAAGACTGCTTTCCCCAAGCTATTCCTGATGACGTCATCAATACATTGTATGAATCCTTGCCAACCGCATGGATGCAGTCCTTCAAGCTCATGGAAGTCATACAGATATAAATTTGGATCTCACAGCACCGCTATTTAATTTGCTGACATATTTTAGTATTTGTAGTAAATTTGTTCAATTTCTGTATAGGCGACAAACTTTTGTCTTGCCAAAATTTGACCTTTGTCTTGTTTAAATAATATCTTTTTTTAGTGAAACTAATTTATTTCAGTGCATTGAACATCATTTGGGAGGTTTTTAATTTCAATTTAATTTTATTTATAGTATCAATTCATAACAATTTGAATTTTTAGCTTTAGCTTTTCATATGAGCTATTTCGTACACCAGTTGATTAATTAAAAGTCAGGTTAATAGCAGGTGTTTCAACAAAATAGATAAGCGACAAGACTTTTGTCAGGGACTGTAGTATGTTGAAAAAAGTGATAAAGAAAATCATAGTACAGCACGTCAAAAAAAAGTCATATTATGGTATGTTGCATAAAGTGATAAACAGTATAGTATACTATGTCAAAAAAAGTCATATGAAATCATAATATGGTATTTATAAAAAGGTCATAGTATTGTATGTCAAAAAAGTAATAGTATAGTATGTTGAAAAAGTTATTAAAAAGTCCTAGTATAGCATGTTAAAAATAGTAATAGTATATTGAAAAAAAGTGATAAAAGTCATAGTATATTATGTTGAAAAAGTCATAAAAAGTCAAAGTATAGTATGTTAAAAATAGTCAGTGTATAGTATGCACAAACAAAGTGATAAAAAAGTAATAGTGTACTGTCTTAAAAATAGAGTATAGTCTGTTGAAATTAAAAAGAAAAAAGTTATAGTATGATATGTTGAAAAAATAAACAAGTGAGTACAGTATGTCGAAAAAAAAGTCGTAAGTGATGAAAAGTCATAATGTAGTATATTGAAAAAGTCATAGTATAGTGTGTCCAATAAAGCAATAGAAAAGTCACAGTATAGTATGTCACAAAAATTGATTAAAAAAGTCATAGTATAGGACGTTACAAAAAAGCAATAGTATAGCATGTCGAAAAAGTGATAAAAAGTCTTAGTATAGTATGTTGCATAAAATGATAAATAACCTGATTCTAACCATAATCCTAAAACCACGTCTTAACCCTCAAACAGCCCTTTAAAGTCGTGGGGTCCAGCATTTTGGCCTCATAAAGCTGTCGGGATCCCACAGGTATACTGTATTTCCGGTTTTTGGACCCCACAGATATAGTTAAACAAGAACACACACACACACACACACACACGTGTGTGTTATTGTCGTGAGTGTCCCTGGTGTTTGCCTGCCTGTCTGATTTGGAAGCAAACATCAGTGTGTGTGAGCGTGATGATCTCCTGACCCTATCAGTCTGAATCTCGACTGACAATATTATTTCTCACAAGGAGCAGGGGAGGGATGGGAGGGTGATGAAGGAAGAACAGGTGATAAGGGAAGGAGAGAAAAGAGAACGAGGAGTGATAAAAACCAGAAGGTTTTGTCCTTGATGTTGGGTGTTGATTGTTGTCCTTCCTGGCACACAGTTAAACCAGAAGAAGGTTTTGTCCTTGGTGTTGGGTGTTGATTGTTGTCCTTCCTGGCACACACTTAAACCAGAACTGCTCCACGTTCGAGGCACACTCGAATCAGAGCGGAAATCAGGTCAAGATGAGATTCTTCTTAAAAATCAAGCAGTATGTGTGTGTGTTTGGAGAATGCAGTATGGAGTGGAATGATGCCAGAGTGGAAGCAATTACTGACATAATTGGCGTTAATCACACGGTAATTAGGATTACTGCGAAGGACAGAGACAGATGGACAAGGACAAAGAGAGCAGCATTAGGTTAAGTAGTTTTACTGCAATCAGTTGACGTACATAAAGTATATTATCCTTAAAGAGAGAATAATCTGAGTAAACGTATGGATCATAAATGCATTTAGCATCATTCTACCTGTACAAATCCCCTATATCTATTATTATAAAGCCCCAATGGCTTCCTTTGAAGATATTTAATTTTCAGGGTGTTGTACTGTATGTTCATAGACAGTATTCAATACATATTAAAAAAGGTAATCATGCAGTGAAGATGACTAAAAGTAACTGCTGAAGCTTATGAAAGGAAGAGCGAATATAGACCAAAAGTCCACAAAAAATTTGTTTTAAATGTATCACATCAAATATGAAAGCTTAAATAAGCAAGAATCCTAGAGTTGTTATCCATCCATCCATCCATCCATCCATCTTCATCCGCTTATCCGGTACGGGTCTCGGGGGCAGCAGCTCCAGTAGGACCCCAAACTTCCCTTTCCCGAGCCACATCAGCGCCGACTGGGGGATCCCGAGGCGTTCCCACCAGGTTGGAGATATAATCTCTCCACCTAGTCCTGGGTCTTCCCCGAGGCCTCCCCCAGCTGGACGTGCCTGGAACACCTCCCTAGGGAGGCGCCCAGGAGGCATCCTTACCAGATGCCCGAACCACCTCAACTGGCTCCTTTCGACGCGAAGGAGCAGTGCTCTACTCCGAGCTCCTCTCGGTTGACTGAGCTTCTCACCCTATCTCTAAGGGGACCGCCAGCCCCCTCCACCTGAGTACACCCATTTCGGCCGCTTGTACCCTGGAGTTGTTATCCATCTATGAATATCATCAAATATCCATCAATTTTATCTATATAATCTATAGGAGTCTTGCCCAGTATTGAACAGTCGAGATTAGACAATAACCCAAAATACAAAAATGTGAAAAATGTGAAACTGTTCAAATTTTGGATTAATGTGTTGATGTAGAACCACATCGTTCAGGAAGAAGCTGTTCGAGAAAGCAGGTTTTCCCTTTCCCATTTGAATAAATCTCAGCAGCATTATTGCAGATTCTGTTTGATTGTTTTTGACTGTGCAAACATTAAATATTCAAAAGCGGTGCAGCCGCAGAAATCATTTCTATGTAAATGCGCTTGCACCTGTATCCATACAGAACCTGAGCAACGTGTCCCCGGCTGATTAGAGCTGCTGTTTTAGAAGAGATTTTAAACCCGTTACACTCAGAATTACTTGGTTAAGTATCACTGATACTGCTTTAGATATTTCTAATTAGGAATTCGTTAGGGCTAATTAGGTTTCTGATTCTAATTAGGAATCTGATAGGTGAAAACAGGAGAATAGTGATTCAAGATCAAAAGGAAAGCTGTATTTTTGTAATGGACTGACACAACCAATCACATCTTTCATGTCTAAGGCAACACGAGGCACTGGTTTACGGGCTTGCTAACCAGTTTGGAGTTATCACTTTGCAGCGTAACACTTGGGGTTGTTGTTTTGAGCCAGTCACAGCCATTTATCCCTGGAATTTCTTGGGTTTCTAGGCTAAAAATAAAATCCAACATGTGACTAAGTTTACAATGTACAAAACCCTCTATAATGTTAGTATTTTATTTAGCTTTTTCTGTGATAATGACCAAAGAACCTGCAAAAAAATCCTATTTGTTGAATCTGGTATAAAAACGTAATAGTTTTTTATATAATTATCATAAAGCAAAGACTTTCACACCAGTGGAGTCAGTGACATGAGAGAAAGGATCAAACATTTCATGAATAAAATGGAACACAGGAGTGAACAGAGATTCATGCTTTTTGATCCAGTTTGTTTTGGAGAATTTTACAGAAGTGAACTTCTGGATGAAAAAAGTCCATTTTGTGGATCACAGCTGATGCTTGATAGGTAAGCAGGTTTTAAAATGGTTTTGAAGGAAAAGAAGAAATGGAAATCTAAAGAATAAAGAAAAAAAGAACACAACTGTAAGACTACATTCACACTTGGCGTCTTTTTTCTAAGGTGCTAGCGTGTGTTTTACATTGTAACCCTATGGAGTAAACAGTGTTTTCAAAAAATCCGTGAGCGCTTTTTTTTAAACGCCACCGCCAACTTTTTTTCTGCAGCTCAGGGTGTCTTTTTGAAGTTCAAAAAAATTCAACTTTTCTGAAAAAAAACACCCAAGAGCTTTTTCGACAGCTGACCAATGACCTGACCTGTCGTTGTCATAACAACAAGTCATAAATGGAGTTGGAGCGCAGCGAGTATGACCATAACTCGCGTTCTTTTATGTAATGTTAGTAGCACCGCTCTCTCTCTGTTCTTTCTCTAGCTCGCTCCACCGCTTGGTTTTATCCAATGATAGCACCTCTCCACATATCCCTGGGATACTGTAGCAGTAGCTGTTATAACAACAAAAGACGCTCTCGGCTGCTTTTTGGAACCAAAACTCTAGTAGCTTTTTAAAAATTTTAATACAAAAACACTGTAGTCAACTTTTTCTTGTCAAAAAAGACGCCAACTGTGAAAATACCCAAAAGCTTCTTTCAAAATAAATACTCCTATGTCATGCTTTTAGTGACATCAACAGGTCTTTATATAATGTCAACAGCTGTTTAGGCGGTCAGATTTTTAATGATCTATTGGGTAGAGAGAGGGCCAACTGCATCTTTGAGACAACAAGGAAAAGTCAATTTACCCAGGTTGGATGAGATTAGAGCACAGTTGGCTAGACAGAAAACCCTGAAAGAAATGCACGTTGCATTAACAGGGAAAGAGAAATGAGAAGAGAACTGGAGAAGACGCGCAAACACAGTAATGCAGAAACTCTCAGCACTACAAAGATTGCCACTCAAGAGGAAGCAGAAGAAACACCTTCAAAAAGACTACAAGGAGCTGCAAGGGCCACACATAATCAGCCAGGAGAAGTTCACCGCGGATGAGGAGAAGAACAGGCTTCTCCAAGGAGAAGTTGAGAAGCTAACGGCAGAACTCAATGTGAAGAAGAACTTGAGAGGACCAGAGTTTCACACCATGAGCTCAGCCTAAGGTACGAAACCGATGTCCTCACTGACAGACAGCAGGCCGACTTTCTTCAGCGTGAGCTCGACAATGAAATGACGTCTCACTCAGACTGGGTGTCAGGAGACCTGCAGCTGATCCAGACCCTCAGGGCCGAGCAGGACAGAGATGAAAAGATGGCGGAAGAGATCAAAAGCAGCGTAAGGATGAGCCATGGAAGCAGGAGGAGTCCCTTCCTACCCATGTACCTGCTCCTGAACCCATGGAGGAGGCTGAAGTCTCTGAGGAGACGCTCCCAAAGAAAACCAAAAACTTTCTGGGGTTGAGGAAACCACAGAAGTGGAAGAATAACAGGTTCTTGAACTGATTTCCCTCCAACCCTTACCCACTCCACTGTAAGTAAATAGACAATTTTCACAGCAGACGTGTTTTATTTGTCCAAGCATAACAACTACAAAATGTCTGCTTGGACAAAGGTCTAACCTGACAGATAAAAAGAAAAGAAGAAAAAACAAAATCATGTCAGGCGGTATGGGTCACCTCCCAGGAAGAACCAGGATGTTTTTCTGTTCTCTCCATGCCCCTCTGGGTTTCCTGGGTGCTTCGGTTTTCTCCCACACTTCTAAAGACCTGCTAGTCAGATTAATTGGCTACTGTAAATTGCACGTAAGTATAAATGTTTAAAAAAAGAATCCTGCATACGGTTGTATGTTGTAGCAGTTAGTGGTTGGACATTTAAGTTTTTAAAGATAGTTGTCAAATGTAGGACTTCTTCTCTCTTAATGCAGGGACGCACATTAAGTCATCAATAAATATGATTATGGCATGACATCTGATAAATGAAAAGTGTTCTATATTCAGTACTTGGTCAGTGACAGTAAACCATTTTCAATTTACTTTGACAGAGTCCCACCCATTGGTCCCACCTGTTTAGCAGTGTGTGTGTGTGTGTGTGTGCGTGCATGCGTGCGAGCGAGCGAGCGAGTGCGTGAGGGAGTGAGTGAGTGAGTGAGGGGGTAGAGGGATTGAGTGAGGGAGTGAGGGATTGAGTGAGGGAGTAAGGAAGTGAGGGAGTGAGTGAGTGTGTGAGGGAGGGAGTGAGGGATTGAGTGAGGGAGTAAGGAAGTGAATGAGTGAGTGAGTGTGTGAGGGAGGGAGTGAGGGATTGAGTGAGGGAGTGAGGGATTGAGTGATTGAGTGAGGGAGTGAGGGAGTGAGTGATTGAGTGAGGGAGTGAGGGAGTGAGGGAGTGAGTGAGTGTTGTGAGTGAATGAGTGAGTGAGTGTGGTCGCTGCATGGTAGTCTGTATTTTACTTTGAGGAGAGGTAAAAAGAAAAAACCATCCTCCTCCTCCTCCTCACTCCTCCTCCTCCTCCTCCCTCCTCCCTCCCCGCCTCCTCCTCCTCGCTCATCTACTGTTGCTAGGTGAATGTTGCAGGTTGATTGCTGTCTAAGGTCAAATTGAAAATGAGGTCATGTAAATTAGCATTATGGCTCTGAAGAAATTATGACTGAAGGATTATGAGACAGAATGTACAGTTAGAAATGAAAAAACACGGACATGATGTGACATCTACTCTGTGCTGAGGGTCTCTTCTTCTTTGGTGCAAAGCTTCAACATATCGCACCGCCTGTTTTCCAGAGCATCAGTGCAGCTGATTCTGGTAAACACGTCTTTGTACCCACAAACCCCTGGCCATTTGGAAGTTTCTTGTACAATGTTACACGGCAGCTGATTTGTTGCTGGTGCTCTATGTGCATGTGCTGCGTGGGTGGGAATGTTTGGGTACATTTGCAAGTGTGTGTCTCGCTAATTAGGGACAAAGTCTTTGAGCAGCTTTTTATCAATCTGTGACTTTTTTTCTTGATTGATGCAAAGCTAGGAGGGATTTTGTTTTTGTCAGTACTGATTTTCTTTTCTTTTCTTTTCTTTTTTTTTAGTTTACATCAGAGAGGACAAATGATAAATAATAAAAAGCCATGAGCCATATTCATCATGTGTAGTCCCTGGCCAAGGTGTTACAAAAACACGGCATGCAGTCTAAAGAGGACATGCCAGTTGTTCAGTAGTGAAATAATCAGCAGTGATGAAAAAAATCTGTAGTGACATACTGTATATAGAAAAACATGCGGCCGGACGTAGATAAATAAAAGCTTCAGTGCCAACGTGTTTATGTATTCTTGATGCATAGCTTTAATCTATCTAAGTGTTTCATACCTGCATTATAAAGGCTTTTTACACACACACACACACACACACACACACACACACACA
>NC_045750.1:15530153-15532671 GCF_008692095.1 Etheostoma spectabile | reverse complement strand
CACACACACACACACACACACACACACACACACACACTTAACCTCTGTAAATTACAGAGGTTAATAACCTTGAGTCAACATCAATCTCAGTTTAAGTCTATAGGTGAAGATATAAGCTATATACACCTTTGACAGAGAACAAGATGCAAAAACCAGCCATCAATAAATCCTCAGCTTCCTCTTTGGATGTCATCATCTTCCTGTTTTTGCACACCACACAAAGCCACAATGACATCTGCAACAATTTACGGCATATCTCAGGCTCAAAACATACAAGCAGTTTCCTATGCAATTTATTGTAAATCACTCATGTAAGTTTAAAACGACTACCAAAACATTTCACAGTTTTTTTTTATTTTTATTGGCCGTTAAAATGACCCTGCTAAGTTTTGAAACTTGCTTTGAATAACAATCCATTGTAATCAACAATTCCTAATTCCTTTTAAATGTGTTTTAAAGTGTTGCATGATGATTTATGGCTCTGGCTGCAGGGATCATTTCGTAACAAAAAGAGCTTCCCATGCAGTGCTCGAAGAGGACAGGTACTCACTGGTACGCAGTACCGGCATTTGGACATTTGACTCTTAAGCGTACCTGCACTTTTTCATGCGTACCGCTACTTCTCTCATGTAGCCGGTAATCTACCGCTGACAGAGAAAGCGTCAGTGTCAGAGAGATTGGTAATGACCCTAACGTTACATAAACAACACTTACCTCAGATCTTGACTAATCACCTAAAAGCACGCAGTCGGCTCACCCTAGCAGGAGTTTGCTTCTCCACGGGCGCTAGTTAGAAAAAGCTATCTGATGCCTGGTGCCTGACCGTCACAGATCTTTCACTGCTGAAAACCCAGACACTAAAAAGAAGTGTGTTGAGTTTGTAAGTCGTTGTGTTAGCCCGGCTTCAGAAAGGTACTTAAAGAATCCATGTGCCAGAGCCAGACACGTCACAGAGGTCCAAGTCCAACCAGAAACATCAGGCATGATTCATGAGCTTCAAACTGACGTTGATGTGAGCGGAACAGCTAACTACCAACATTAACGTTACCTTAGTCAAAGTGAGTAACGAAACCCATGGGTGGCCTGACTGTTGGTCAAGGGACCAAATGATGTTGATGATTTTAATCCACGAACAGCTGGCTCGTTTTCAGAGATAACAAACTGGGCTGTAACACACGTAGCAGCATCCCAACACAAATTAAATAACAATAAATTGTTGTTGTACCAGCAATATCTAAAGTTTTCTTTTTCACAGTAGAAATCTCAAATGTCATACTGATTTGCCAATGCAAGAGAGTACGGCACCTTTTTTTTCCACTTCAAGCACTGTTGGCATGAGCATTTGAACACACCAACAAAGAAGTGCTTTCAAAACGGTTTTCTGTATTAATTAGTTTCCTTAATAAAAATAAGAGGCGTCACTATGCTCACCTTGATGGATTTTATCTGCAAGTTGATCTTAACGTACTGCCGTGAACTGAACCCAAGGCTAAACTCATGTTGTAGTAAATGGGCTGGAACAAAACCTTCATTAAGGTCCTCTAATCTGTTCTCATGGCTCAGTAAGAAACTGCATGGAGTCTGGTTTTTCTCACTGTCTTTCAAAAGCACACTAATTATCCAATCTTTACTGAGTAAACAAATGAATCAAAAAAAGGCCATGCTTTGTGTAGGTTGTCTGTACGCAGATCTCAATTGTTCAGTTTATTCTGTGATCTAACCTACAATTGTTTTTATTTCTAATCACAAGGATTTCTGTCATGGTAGATTTGTATAGTTACCGGGTATCAATGGCAGCATGAGTGTTTAATAAAATGGTCCCAGAGTTGCATTCTAAATGAATACTAATGGAAGTAAAACACTCCTTGAGTGGCTACACCATCAAAAACGCAAAAGCAACTAATTTATGGATTTTCAGTACAGCCAAACCAACCGTGTTATTAGAATCATTGTTTCAATGGGAGGACCTAAAAGCAAAGTCAACATTGTTGGATAGGACTTTGTCATTTTTTTTATTCCCAGCAAGGGTCATGAATTGCAGTTCGCAATGTGCCTTTACCCACTTCTGGCTGGCATGACTTTCTTCAGATGGATCGTAAAACAAGTCAAAACCTCCTCCTTCCATTATTGTTATACAGTCATCAAGGAGAACATCCTCACATCATCAGTTAAAAACAAATAAGCTTTCCCTTACTCGCATAACCTGCTTCAGAAACAGTCTTTTTCCACCACTGGATAGATATTCAATTCATTAAAAGGAGCTCCACTTGTCAATACCTACATTTGTGCACTTTAGTGCACTGATGTGCTTTTTGTGCTTAATTTACTGAGTTTATAATGGACTGCTCACATGTATAATGTGTTTGTGTTGGTCCACTGAAAATGAACTGCTTAAAAGGCTGTACCGAGAGAAAACTGCAGTAGTGTCTGTACTCTGTCATCACTAAAACCTGAACTTAAATTGTGACGCTGATGGAAACCCTGGTCGCCTCTATTTTTTTTTATGGGTGGGGGGGGG
>NC_045750.1:15529510-15530143 GCF_008692095.1 Etheostoma spectabile | reverse complement strand
CATGTAACAATTTGCCACCATATACACCAAAGTCTGATAGACCAGACCACCTCTGCTGGGATAAGAAAACCAGAAAGAGCTCACATCAGGGAACTCAGATAGTCAACAACTATGGCTGGAGGTGACACACGGTTATGTAACTTACTGCCGCTCCTTTTTTGGCCTGTCCATTGTTGTTCTTGCTACCCGTGCTACTACCCAGACACATTATTTGAAGAACAAATTACAAATCGTGAAGCAGTGCTTATGTTTCAGACCCAGCTGAGACTAGGTGTTTATCACAGCACATTCACAGAAAATGGCTTTGAGGTAATTTAGGAAGTGTTATTACAGTTTGTCAAACACAGTCCCTGGTTTGCAATGCTGTGCCGTATGTGCGAGGTGACAAGAGTAGTTTATCACAACTGCAGGCTGTGAGGCTAGTTGTTCCAACTAGGGTTTAATATATTTCCCGAAAATGAGATGAATGAGATCCCGAGAAACAGCTATTTCCCGGGAAAGCTGTTTTTTTTTACTTATTGATTTAGCCCAAGTAATGTATCGATATCAATCAAACATGCCTTCCCCTATCCCAAACTGACATTTTTTATATTATTTGTACTATTATTTGGGCAAAAGAACACAGTTTATGTC
>NC_045750.1:15525754-15529500 GCF_008692095.1 Etheostoma spectabile | reverse complement strand
ACAGTTTGCAATGATCAATTCTGCCGCGTGCGTGACATCTGCAGCAGCATTAATTATGAAATGCCAGGTGGGATGTCTGGGACTTGTCATCTGAAAATCTAGGCAACCCGTATAAAACCAATATTTTACAGAACTCCATTATAAAAACTAATGAAATCTGCTAAAGTAAACCATTGAATTATTCCTAAACCATTCTGTTAAATCAAATCCCTTCTGTGGCTGTTGAGATTTGAATGCGGCTGCAAATGGGAAGTTGACAAAACGTCTCTTCATTAAGGCAGGGCAGGCATATTTCTCTTTTAAACACACACAAGTTCAACTAAATGAAAGAAAACAACCCACAGAAATGTACAACTGCACTGCATAAAGACAGGGCCATAGGCCGATGGGAAACTGAATTGAAAAAACAAACAAATGCCTAAACACTCTGCGTTGGATTGAACTATACAATATCAGCGTTGGATTGAACTTGTGACAACGTGGACTACATATTTCTTTTAGTTTACAATGCATTCTCACCTTCCCCTTTCTTTTTCTTCTGGAAGTGTGCTTTCAAAAAGCAGAGAGCGTTGACAGACTGCGTTCAGGCAACTTTTTTGGATTTTTGTGACAAAATGGCGGCAGATAGAAACCGCTCTCTCCGCCTCCACAGAGGTAGACTACTGCTGCGTAAGGACTTCAGCGAGCCTTTATTACCGTAGTTACATTACGGCATCGCCGCCCGCATCATCGTTACCGTGTGACTACAATAGAGGCGCACTCCTTGCGTTTTTTATTTCATTTTATTTCCCGTCGTGACATTTTCTTGGAATCGGTAAAAAAAAGTGTTGATCAGATTTCCCGGGAATCCCGTTTCCTGGGATTCAACCTGTAATTTCAGCAATTCATCTGTAGTTACATGCATTTGTCATAAACTAATGAAGCAGAGAAAGGGGAGGTAACCTTGCCCCTTATGACCTCATAAGGAGCAAGATTCCAGATCAGCCCATCTGAGCTCTCACCTTCTCAAAGAGCAGGATACCCAGGGAGAGAGAGCTGTAGTTTTCCTTGGTGAATGACAGATAAAGAGCCTCATTCTTCCTCATACATCCTGTGTGGGTGAGCAGAGGGCGGGAGGGAGGGAGGGAGGGAGGGAGGGAGGGTTAGCTTGTTCATATTCCAGTCATGTTTGAGTCACCTTGCAGCCTAGGCTCTTCAACCCCCCCCCCCGCCCCCCTCCTCTGCCCTCTCTCACTTTCTTTAAATGATTATTGTGACAATTGCCAGCTTCCTGTTTATTAATATATTATAACAGTATATGCTTTTGCAGATTTGGAACTTATGGGGAGAAAAAAAGTGAGATAAATGAGGCGATAAGTACAGTAAAGCTGGCCAGACACACAACACACACGCTCACACATATTCACACAAATACATGGGTTCATTAAAGCAGATGGTGCCAGATGGAACTGAGTCTAAAATAGAAAGAGAAAAGAGGGTAAAAAGAAAGATATTTTGTCTTTCAGAGCAGAGAACAACCCTGTGGGCTTCAAGAAGGCACGCACAAACATGCACACACACACACACCACACACAACCACACACACACACACACACCACACACACACACACACCCACACACACACACACACACACACACACACACACACACACACCCACCCACGGTTGTAGCCTATGTGGACACTAACCAAGTTCTGTTACATTGTTGTATTCTTTGAATTCTTTATACTAAAGAAATGACATTAGCTTGTCTGAAGTTTTACAGCCGGCCATAATGTGATCAGTGTCTGTTTCTCAGTGGCTCTTTTTTGAAATCCAGGCTGGGCTCTCAACAGTGTCCACTTATTTGTCCACAAAAAATAAATAACAAAAAAATTAGTATGATAAAAGTAAGCTATAAAAATGTGTTCTTAAAAAAAGGGGTCCCTTGTAGAGGTCACACCCTCAAAACCCTGCATCCTACACTTCCCACACTGCAACTCATGATGTCCGTCTGCCTTGGTAGATAATCCTATCACATTATGAAGTTTTTTATTTCTCAGCCCCCCCCCCCCCCCCCCCCAGTCAACATATGGCATTGTACCGTTTTTTCCAGGTTGAATTGGATTCTGACATCCTACTTTGATTGATAGATGGATTGATAGATGATTTTACACAACCAAACCACTGATGTTTTAAGTTTGAGGTAACATACTCTGTTTTCTGGCTTTCATACTGTCCACATAACTAGAAAATGCTCTTTTGATAAAACATTTAAGGTTAAATGGACAGTAAACACCTGGGATATTATGATTTAATACATACTTTCTAATTCACATAAAGTAAGGTCCTATCATAGGCTTCATGGATATTCAGCACAATTTCCATTCATGATGAGACACAGCAGGTATGAAGGGCAAATATAAGATGCTGTAATTGATGTGACAAATTCCTATTTCACAGCAAAGCGGTTGCAGTGTCAGCCATAAAACTGACAGCCCAGAAAGTAATTGTCAGAAAATGCATTATGTGGTAAAACTATGGCATATGGCACATTAATTGATGTATCAGCCCTTAAACCACATTTTTCCCACTTTAGAGTTGGGTTGATGTCACTTACTATATCTCTATTAGTCTTCTGTTGATAAGATGACATTCATCATGGGGTAGATTAAACTGTCTATTGGCTTAATTTCACTGTAGTTTTTTGATGTGCTTTCTGACAGACAAACTGATGAAAACAAAACCTCCTCAGCAAAAGGGAAAAATTCACATTCTACGCTCAAATGCAGATAATCCCACAGTGATGGACAGCTGAGGGATGCCAGAATGTGTAAGGTGAAGAAACCCTGAGTTCCAAAGTGGGGTGTCGTCTTTGCTACGAAATGTGACGTCATTAATGGTTGAGATCTAATCTAACTCGTGACATGAACGCAGCAGGAGAAACGCACACATTAACCCAGGAGATGTGACTCAAAGAGCAAATTCCAACCAAAACAACACTATCTATCCCGAGATAATTTCCATTACTGTGTATAGGACAGGTGATTACAAATGTGCCCTTTGTCCAGCCTCAACCCTTTCTCTGGTTACATCACGATGCCTTTGACAGTCACAGTTGGCAAAATGTTAATTCTCCGCGAGTTCTCCTACATGAATCCCTCTCTCTGCACCCATCATGGCTCTACATCACATGACTAAGTCACAGTGTCGGCCATGCAGCATTCTTCTACAGTACGTGATTCAACAGATTCTCACATTTTGAGGGAAGCTGTTTTACCTTGGTAACACTCTAATGACCCCGATACAAGTTAAGATCCAAACACAGCAACACTGTGCAACAGGTATGAGGCCGCCTTCATCACTTCTGCTTTAGACCTCCTAAATGTCAGCAGGAATGAGGCCATTATTGTTTTTCAAATGTCTCATTATGTTGTATGCCGGAAACTTTTCATCACGTCTGTCAACCTGTTTGTTGTCCGTCCTGTTGTTTTAGTTTTCAGATGTGAACCAGCTGTGTCCACCTATCTGCCTCCCCCGCTGGCCATAAGGAGTCATGACATTGCCCTCAGAGGACACACTGCGCCAGGATCGGTAACTCACTTCCTCTCAGTAAATGATGCTTTCTGTGTGGGGAGCTTCGTGTGACAATTCAATTCAATTTTATTTATATAGCGCCAAATCACAACAACAGTTATCCCACAGCGCTTTTCATAAAAGAGCAGGTCTAGCCCGTACTCTGTGATGTTATTTACAGAAACCCAACAG
>NC_045750.1:15523082-15525744 GCF_008692095.1 Etheostoma spectabile | reverse complement strand
GAGCAAGCACTAGGCCACAGAGGCAAGGAAAAACTTACTTTTAAGAAGCAGAAACCTCGAGCAGAACACCTTATTTAAGAATTACTGTAAAAAAGAGATGACCCACAGGGAAAACACAGGTGACAAGTCCTTCAGGAGTTTGTCCCACCCTAACATGGAGAGCGATGGAGCTGTCAATCAAGGATGGGTCTAATCAGGCAAAATGAAATCACCAGTGTGTAAACAGCACCTGTGGGGAATTCACATGCACGAATGCCATAGATAATGCCATACTTATCACACCGAGCTTCTCTTTTCACCGATTAACTCCAGTCATCTAACGCTGCCATTTTTTTCTCCAAAGTTAATGTCAGTAAATTCATTGACTTCATGCAAATATTTCACATTAAAAGGGCGAACAGGGAGGACTTGTTGAGTTTGTGTTAACCAATTATGAATAAGACTGATGGGCCGTTTACACGTACATGGTTATTTAAAAAAAAAAAATGAGACGTTTCACTTCGTTTACACGCAGACGGAGAATTCGCCCCTGAAAACGATTCTTCCTAAAAACTCTGGCCAGTGTGGAGATTTTAGAAAACTCCGTTTGCATGTTTCCATGTATACTGAGACAAACGGAGGTCTAGGCAGCCGAGGAAGAGAAGAGAGAGGAAGTGATTTGCTGATGATGTTGCTATTTTCAGGATTCTGATAGGCTTGCGTGGGCTTGAGCTTCTCGTTACACTGACACCTACAGGTTCAGCATGCTCTTAACGGCATTGACGGCATATATACATGGGTACGTGTAAACAAACACTTTTCTTACAGCTGTGCATGATATTTTTGAAAACTGAGAGGTTGAAATGTCCGTTAATGAAAATAGCCGGTCCCGCGTTAACGTAGTCTAAAATGTTTTAAGTCAGTTTCAAGTAAAAGATGGGTCCTCTATTCTACTGAGGTATGTAATATTTGAAATAGTTAAAGTACTAGGGCTGTTAGTGTATATATTTATATCTATGCGTAAATATTGGTTTTAAATGACCAAAAGACACTTTCCTCTTAAATAATGCATGCAATCAAAAATGCTTTTACATCCTATAAAAACATGATAAAATACCTTTATAAAATAGACTGGATGCTCTTTATTCGTAAGACAATGTTAATAATTGTAACTCAAAATTTGCACTCTGAAAATAAAGTACTGTCCCTTGTGTTACTAGTTAGGATCCACCTTAAAAGCATTTGCTTATGAAACAGCTCTTTTTTGAGGACTATAATTAGTTTTTCAAATACGATAACAAATGCTTCCTCAAAAATCCACCATCACACTTCTTATAAAGCCCTGTCAAACTGCATTAGAAGACATATGGGGGCATTGACAACCCTTAAATGATCTGTCTTGATGTTGACATATTGTAGGTATCCTATGCACATGAACATTATGTAACCGCTGTGGACCGACCCGTAGACCCAGGCTGAAGTCAAGACACAAACACAGGGATATTGGTTTTGAATCTCATATCCTGTTTTATTGTTCAAATATGGCAAAACAAGATATACAACACAGTACAACCACACAGTCAGACGTACACACGGACAAATGGAAAGACAAACATGTATAGATGTTCACACACACACACACACTCTGAGCTGTCATGATTGATAGACGAGAATTTCTCTGGGGAACTGTTAATCAGTCACTGTGTGAACACACACACACACACACACACACACACACGCGCACACGCGCACACGCGCACACACACACACACACACACACACACACACACAAACACACACTTATGTATTAAAGGGGATTTTAAGGAGATTAAGGATCTGGTGACAATCAAACTAAAACGTTTAAAGTCCACATAAAGACAGAATTCACCTTAGTTATTGATGTTTGAATGAGCCCGCAGTGACAGGACTTAAGTGGATTTCACAGGGATGAGAGCACATTTTCCAGCTCACACCTGTTTTCACTTGAGGGTAATAAACCCCGCACGGCTGAAAATCTGAGCTGACAAACTGTGTCTCTGTTCCTCAGACATCATATTTATCTCATAATAGAAATGAGATGAATTCTGTTTCACGGTGGACAATTTTTTGTTACATTGACTCAAAAATCCAAATCTTTAGCAACAGGTTTACATTTAAGAGACTTTGGCAAATCTGGCAGCAAGAATCAGCCATCATCACCCAATCACCCCACAATGGCTCAAAATCTCACCCGTGGACTTCAGCACTTGCAGAAAAATCTATTTGTTTCAGGGACTTTTTACAGAGTTGATTGGATTTAACAGCATGTATATATTCTTTAAAAACGAAGACTATTAAAAAACAAAATTCATCATTTTGTGCTTTTTCCACCTTTCAATGCAAACTGAATGCTCTTTTTCTCATTTCAAAATTAAATAGCGTTCCATCTTTTCACATGAAATTAATTTGTCTAACAGAGACAGCAAAGCCTTATAAATAATAGTTAGAAAGGATAAAATAACATTTTATGTCAGAAGGTAAATAACTTACTTTTGGAATAGCTGTATCGTCGTCATCATCATCTTGCTGTCAGTCGAAAAACCTTATCTCCAGGAACTCAAACTTCCAAAAAATAAATTAAAAAAATTGACAATCCCCCTTATTTTCACACTGATGCCTGAGTGTTTCTGAATGGATTTCATGA
>NC_045750.1:15519911-15523072 GCF_008692095.1 Etheostoma spectabile | reverse complement strand
GGGGGGCAATTTCATTTTCAAGTTTAACAAAAAAAATAAAGGGATGGAAGATGCTGGGAGGGTTTTCATCTGACAGCAGCGATTGTCTGAGTTAACCTAACCAACAACAGCATCTCCATCTGAAGAACTTGCTTGGCTGCAAATGCTTTAACGTGCAGAATAAAAAGCTCTGTGGATCAGTATAAATACTCCAGATCAACACTGAGCCACAAACAGCGAGGCTTCAGCCTGTGTTATAGACTTATACACCAAACATATATGAATGGATTTAACACTTGGGAGCATGTGTGCACTTTGCTGCTGCTTCCAATTAATTTCACAGAACAAAACTGACAATATAGTATGTGAACAAAAAATAATAACATGTATATATGATCAGGCAGGAAGCAGAATTAATTTCTGTGTGTAGTAGTAATAATAGCCTTTCACACACAAACACTCAGGTCATTAATAGAGGTTTTGGCATTAATGGAGGAAAATTGCTTTCTTGGCAACTTGTAGTGTATTGTTGGAGTCTTATCTTATTTGAAAGGGCTAACACCTCGCATGAGTAAAGCAAACTGTCTACAAAACCTGATTAATCATATTCTTAAATAGGGCAGTTTGTGAGTGACAGGTTAAAGTGAACACTACATGTGCATGTGTGTCTCTGGAGGAGTGCTTCACGTTTTCTGAGTTTTGAGTTTGACGTGCAAACGCAGCTGAGTGAGGATCGGTGGATGATATCCTTGCTGTTAGATGTAGTGAGTTTACGTGCAGGCTTAGCTAGCTGGCCTGTTGGGACCGTCACCTAGCACTGAACTCAAGCTCCAGTATCTATGTATTGGCACTGCCAGGCTAGGTCAGTAGGTAGGGCAGGTAGCTAGCATGAGTGGCTAGCTGTTGTGGTTGGCTAGCTGGGTTAGCTAGTCAGCAAACCGGGCCGACTGGTAGGCTGGTTCAGGCTTTGGGCCCAGGGCTCACGGTCTCTTCTCCTGGTAGGCCAGGCCTGGCTGATGTTTTCTGGGCAGCTGGTTTTGTCAGTCTCTGTACCTCAGTCCGATGATGTCACTTCCTGTTGTCTGTGGTGGAGTTAGCTGTAGTGTCCGTCTTTGTCGCAGTATTTTCAGTGTTTCCAGGGGGCTGTAGTGCCGTGGCATTAGGCCCGCCCCCATTTTGAAGTGTTTCTTGTTTGAACTGTAGCAAGGCGCGATTGACAGCATCCTCGACCAGTCGCCTGCTGACTCTCAGTAGCTCCGCCTCATCGGGCTCAGAACGGCGACGCCCACCTGGGTAGAACAAGCACAGCAAAAACAAAATCGTCATAATCATTCACAAGAACACGTTCTCACACCGGCATTCAATTGGAGTTGTGTTTCTGGCCACCTGACGGATGTCAATCCAACTTCCATTCTCTATTAGCTCTGTTTTTTGTCTCCACCAGCTCCTGAAGAAAATGTCTGTCTCTTTAGCTGCTGAATGCTCCACCAGCTAGTCGCTAACTTTGCTTGTGGAAGTACCTCTAACTTTGACAGGTAGTGTATAGATGGTTTATCAGAGCTTTTCTGCTCAATACGCCGCGAACGAGAGCAGTGAGAGGGAACCTGAACAGTAAATCTGTAGGCCACAAAACCAAAAATGAGCTGAAAGACACTAAAATGGCAGCTACCATACACCTAGCTTAAGCCTCCCATGGTGTTTGGGTGTCTTTTCATATGACAGCAAGGCTGATTTCATTCTTATTTCAGTGTGTTTGAAATAGAAAAGAGAAATTAACTATTAATCTGACAGTGAGGAATGTGAGTCAGTGAGTCAATACTCACTCATCATTTCCAGCAACAATAGATAGAATGTGACGACAATAGGCAAGATTTGACAGAGTTGATATTAGCAGCTGAGTTAAACATTCCTCTCTCAGCTCTTCTATTATACATGCATTTGGGATTTAATCAACCTCCTGGGGAGATTAATAGTTCTTTACCACACAGTTGCTTTTGATTTTGAAAAGAAGCGATAGAAGGGAAGTAAAGTCAGCTAGGAAAAATTGAAGGCGTGTAGAAAGTCATTAATTCATGGTAGAAAGACAGTTAAGGCAGGCAGCCTGTGAGAGGGGCAGACTGCATAAGCCATCAAGTACTGGAGAGAGCACACTATAACCACCTGATTACCAAGGCCAAGAGCAAAATCCTCAAGTTTATCTTCTATAACACAAGATCCCGCTGGGCCCATTAGTTTGATTACACTTGAATGCAGTATGGTAATCTATTATTCATTATAGAAGGAGACAGTTCATATAGTCGGAGATAGACAGCCAATGTTGAAGATTAAGATTGATTGAGGGCAGAAGAAAGCTGCATCTCAGCTTTGGTGTAGTCTTTGTTTTTGTATTAATATTGGCAAAATGCCAGCCACTATACATGACAAACCTAACTAGTACTAAATATACTGCTGCTAGGTATGAACTTAATAAGACATACAACTGCTCTGCATGGAACTAAGTCTATTATTGTCACATACATGCTATGGACATTTTATGTATATTCCCCTTTTATTGTCTAGCCATTCTGCTGGGTTGAGGTCTACTATACAGTAAATGCCAATGGAATAAATCCCTGTCACTGTTACCGCAGCACTAACAGCTTGTATTGTTGACACATGCATTATGTATCCATGGATGTGTGTCTGCTAAAAGCATGCCAAACAGAAACCAGGATGAGCACACTTTTCATTTATCAAATTATGGTCCCCATGTGCTCAGCTTTACTTCCTTATTTTTCTGCTAAATTGATTTGAACATGGTGTTTTGTTGTAGTATCTAACCCGTGGTGTACTGAGTTGTGCTGCACTGAGAAGCCCCGCTCCTTTTGTCCAGATCCTACTTGATTACATGTACCTGCAGCGTGAGTGACTCACACCTCTGACTGCGGTTTGATGAGGGATTTTTGCCCTCAGGGCCGCAGCTGACTGAATTCATTTTAAATCTGTACTAACAGGATATTGGCCATATCTAATTAAGCAGAGTCAACTGAAACTGGTGCTTCTGGCACTACCAGACCATTTTGGAGACATTTAAATTATGGAGCTAATTACACCTAGTACTACAATGTTTCTGAATGCATTATCTGGAAAATGGATGAATCGAAACTTCTCCAGTCAAACGATACCTGTATTGAATCCTTTTT
>NC_045750.1:15515501-15519901 GCF_008692095.1 Etheostoma spectabile | reverse complement strand
ATATATATATATATATATATATATATAAAAAGATTTATATAGTTTTGCTCTCCGCAAGTGTTATTCCATTCAATGCAACGTGATTGGCCCCACCTACTCACAGTAGCTACAACACTTCCAGCCCGTGGTGGGGTGAGTGCAGTGTATTTGATGGAGTTGTGCAGTACAGTACAGTTATCTAATAACTAATTTAATAATTTGAATACTTTCAACATACATCTGTGCAAAAATAATTTGGATGGGGTGAAGTGGTGTTGGCATTTTACGCAAATGAATGCTTGAATGAAGTATTCTAGGGGCATTGGTATCACTTTAAGGGTACTGGTATTTTTTATTTAAATGTTACCCAGCCCTACTCCTGGTATTAATAAGTGTCATGTTATCTTGATTCTGCCTGCATTGTAATCGGATGTCCATACGCAAATTATTTCTGAGGGGCTTGTGGATTTGTAAAACAAACATGCTGTGTCACAGGTCAAGGGATGTAATGAATAATCGTTTTGCGAGGGAAGACTTGTTAACCTCTCCAAATGCTGGGCAGATTTTTTTCTAAAGAATTAGACCTGGCGGAGATCCGATCACAATGCGAGTCTGACCACCTCCAGATGTGGTCCGGCCAATCACATCGCAATGTGTTCTGCGCGCATGTACACCTGGATTAACGTGTGTTCCTCCTTTTCAAGATAGTGCATCCAGATACTGATCGCATGTCAATGCCAGCCCTTAAATGGAGTCGTGGATATGTGACCCAAACTTATGAAGGATCTTGTATTATTTTGCACTAGTCTTCTGGGTTTGGCACGCACAGCCACACACTTCTGTGATTAAGGAATTTTGGTGGGGGCATTTATATATTATAAAAAAAGAAAAGAAAAAAAAAGTCATTTGTGCAGACTACTTGGAACTCATCATTTACGATTGGTCTGTGTAGCTAACCGTTCAGCTGGTGATCACACAGAACTATTTTCTAGGGAGCCCGATTTTGATGTTTGCTTCATCTGCTTTCGACTGTAAGGTGCACTGTGGGAAATATTCAAAACAAGCATCAAGGTGAATGCTGGTTAAATTATAGTCTATAGTCTCTTTGTTCCATCTCTGTGAATTCTTCTTGTGAGGTCGAGTTAGATTTGTCCACACCACAGACTAAAGTGTTTGAGTGCAATGGGAACTTCCATAAGGGTGAGAGCCCAGCAGAGTGTGCACATGCTGAAGTCCAACAGTTGGTTAAGGCCTCAACTAATAAAAATCTTTGTATGCAAATACTACAACATTTGAAAGCCAAATATCAGCAAGTAATGGTGTTGGATTGTAAATGTTCAGTGCTGTAGACAAGCTTATGGATTTGGTTTCTTAATAAAGTAAAAAAAATAATGTGATGCTGTATTGATCTCTGTAAGAAAATCCTTGTATTTGTCCCTTTAGAGACTTCCTCGTTCTGGGAAGCAACGACAGTTGGGGGGGGGGGGGAACGCTTGCTATCACAAGGCCACAAACCAGGCCGCACAGTTAATGGACAGTCTCCTTAATCACGTCCTGTCCTGATTCTGCTTTAGCTTGGCTCATTTAGGGTAACTGAATTTAAACTGATGAGAGAGGTTGAAACAATTCTATATGAGATATATAGCAGCTGAAAGGAAATGTTGGCAGATACCGTTTTAGTGATCAGGCATGTGATTGTCCATGTGATTTTACAGTGTCGTTTCTAAAACATTTCTAAAATGCAACACACCAGATGTGATTGGATAACTCTGGGAAAAAAAAAAAGACATATGATTCTGGTGATCACTTAGATTATTTCTTTTGTAATCAAGATTATCAGGATAATCTACAGGTTGCTGAAAGTAATCACATCATTAATCATCCTGAATTTGATTGTTTGATGATTTCATTACATTATTTTCATTACATTATGCAATTTCAGCCTGTAATTAGATGTAGATTAGATCTGAAATGAACCTGGCCATAAGATGTAAGGAAGGACACATACTTGAGTGTTTGGCATGGAGAGGGTTCAAGTCTGCAACAAAAACAAATAAAAATTAAATGAAGACACGTACAAATAAAAATAAATAAGTAAATATATAAATTTTGCTACCTCAGGAAGCAGTACGGGCATAAAAGCCTCTTTTGTCTTCAAACACGAGGGAGATACTTTAAGTGCTAGACAGCAGGGATTTTTTTAACGATTAGCTTTTGCCTCCTGGGCTATCTGAATAAATATAGACCTTTTATTCCAAAGGTGGAGGAAACACAACAGAATGTGTTTCAAATGAGGCAGTGCAGAATTTTTTTTTTTTTTTAATCCTTTTTAAAAGGGTGTGTTTTTGTGATAATGAGTTTTTTATCTGCCTTTATTGATCTGACAAACCTTTATGATGGCAGTAAAGCTGCCCTCTGCACCACACACACACACACACACACACACACACACACACACACACACACACACACACACACACACACACACACACACACACACACACACACACCCACAACACACACACCCACAAACACACCACAAACCCACACACACACACACACACACACACACACACACACACACACACACACTTCTCAACATATCTGTCTCACACTCCCGTTCTTGAAGCTTATATCCTTGCTCTCATATTCCTCTTCTTCTGTATCCTCTCTTTCTCTCATCTTTCATACTCCCTCCATCTCTACGGCTCTACCACTAACCTCCTATCTGCCTCTTTCTGTCTTTACTTTTCCTAACCACTCTCTCTACTTTTTAGCTGGCAATGTTGTCATGGTGATTGGATAAGAACCCGACAGGCACTTTAACTTTTAAACAACACAGGAGGTTGTATTGACTTGCATACATTTTTAGGCAGGTTTCTCAATCTCTTGTCTTCAGGTGTGCACATCTTTTTCTTCCACCGCGTTGCCTCACTCTCCACACCTGAATGTCTTTCTTCTTTCTTTCTTCTTTTCTTCAGTTAAGACTGAAATATCTCAACTAGGGCTGCAACTAATGAAAATGTTCTTATTGTTTAATATGACGACAATTACCTTGATTTATCAATTAGCTGTTTGGTCAACAAAACTCCAGAAAATACTAAAAAGAAACACTTTTCTTTTCAGAAACCACAGCGTCTTTAAATGTCTTTTTTGTCTCAGTAAGACTCCAAGAACCAAAGACATTTAATATAAAATTATATTAAACTGAGAAAAGCAGAAAAAAGATGGAACCAGTGGATGGTTTAGAATGAAGTTAAACGGTTAATTGTTCATCAAAAGAATATTGGTTTATCACTAAATCCCTGCATAAATTAATGACATTCGCATCAATGCTTTCTGTTAAGTGCCAATTAGCAAATGTTAGCATGCTATACTAAGATTGTAATGTATTGAAACAATAAGCTCATTTATCAATGAATTATTAATCATTATTTGCAGCCCTACTTATATTACATCCTAATTTATCAAGTGAAAGCCCTTTTACTAACCTTTTTGCTTCAGTATTATGTCTTTTGTCATTGTGAGCATGATGATATTAGCATTTAGCTCAGGGCTTCCACTTTGTTGCTTTCACAGTCGTCCATCTTTGTGCCTGGGTTTTGTAGTTACTCCGACGGGAGAAAAGGTCAAAAGGCTGTTGGGAGCTAATGCTGTGTTTGGGATTATGACTCTGTACTGTCAGCAGACTGCGAGTCTGTAAAATGTCAAGTAACAACTACTTTGTGTCTGCTATGTTTTTAAATTCCCTCCCAGCGTCACCACTCTGCATTGCTTTACTTGGCTCTGACCTCTGCTCTGCTGTGATTTATGTTGTGTTATGTAAGAACCTTTTAACACCATTACTTCAAACTCCCAGGCACACTTATTTATCTTGTTCCTTCAAATAACTAATGGTATCCACTTCCTGGTAGAATCCGAGCTGACATTCTGCTGAAGACGGCCAAAAGTTTAAGCCAGCCGCCTTAAATACTTTGTTCTTTCCATGATAGAAAAAGCACTTTATTATGTTCAGTTTCCAGCTGCGGTAGCTTCTCTGTTGATGCTACCCATATACAAGCACTTCACATCTACATGCAGCATGGGACTCATACTAATCAAATTAAAGACCTGAATCACAACTGATTTCCTGAAACCTCAAGCAGCGGTTTAGGCAGAAACTGAACGCAGCAAATCCACTAAGGATGAGAAAAAAAAAAGCATAAGCGAGAGAAATGGGCAGATGAAGAGGAGTGGAAGCTGGAGAAAAGGGGGAGGAGGAAGACCACAGTACAGTATGTGACGTGAAGAAGAGGAGGGTGTATGTGCACAACATGAAGACCTCCTGATGGAGAGGAGAAATGAGGAAGAACAGACCTTGGAAAAGCAGTAAAAGACGAGGACAGGGTTGGGGGGGAGGGGGGAGGGGGGTTTAGTCCTGA
>NC_045750.1:15514361-15515491 GCF_008692095.1 Etheostoma spectabile | reverse complement strand
GGTTTCCTGGGGAAATACCACAGACTTTCTCACACACAAGATACGGACTGCAGCCCAGTTCAACTGACATTCAGGTTACAGGCTTACTTAGGATAAGCGGTTTATGGATTAATATGAATAAGCATTTCATTACCAAAGAAATCCACCTCTTGGAGATCAGGAAAACAGATGTGTTTTGTAAATCACTGAACGCCAGGTAGACTACAGTGGTTACAAGAGTTTATATGATACATTTGCTTATGATGCCGTTTAAATGCAAACACAATTGCACCAAAATGCTGAACTCATCAGGATGTTGTTGTGTTTACAAGTACACATGATGGAGATTAATCCAGTTGATGAAAGATTCAGCTAGAGCTACAGTAGAAAGTCAGATCAATAAACCTGAGCTGTAATCCTGGAAAGTAGCTTATAGAGCTACAGTAGTTGTAAAATTCTGCAGCTCTGTACTCGACTCATCTTTCTTCCAAATGTGTCCTAAAATGTGACCGAATAGGCCTGCATTTGTTATTTCCACAACAGAGAAAAAAAAATAATGACATTTCTGACAATCCCTCCATTTTACCAGAACAGTGAGATCCAGGGTGTTGGTCCACCTAAGTGTGCGAGTCTGTTCCTCTCCGCCAGCGTACTGATTGACAATTTCATGGCAGATAAATTCCTCCACTGAGACCAAAGTTTCGCTCTCATGCTATTTCATACCCAGCCTCAGTCTCTCCCTAAACCTTCATTAATGTCATCACTTGGAAGCCATAAGAGGGTGATGTGCTACCCAATAGTGTGCCTGTATAAGATACTGACAGACAATCAGTAGAGTAAAGGGATTTAAAAAAATGTTTTGGTTGAAACAGTAAAAAAATAAAAATAAGTGTCTGTCCTGGACATGAGGACGTATCACCTACACCAACATCATTTCGGGAAAATATATACAGATACAGTTCATGCCAGATGTAAAGAATAAGACCTCGGGAATAGGGTCGGGTACCACACTTCTTTTTTTTTATTTTTATTTTTTTTTTTAAACACCACTGAGGACCAATACACTTTAAATCAATCAGCGCCAAATTTCGGTACCTGAGAACGCTTATCTGTCCACACACACACACACACACACACACACACACACACAC
>NC_045750.1:15511721-15514351 GCF_008692095.1 Etheostoma spectabile | reverse complement strand
CACACACACACACACACACACACACACACACACACAGAAAGTTTCATTTAATTTTTCAAAACTCCCTGCAGACAGCGTTATATTGGCGAGGCAAAAGCAGTCGTGGTGCGGTTACACTTTCCTCTGAGACATTATTCCTTGACTGATGTACAAAAGTACAACATATCTTTCACTATATTAGGTGAAAACTATTTTTGTAAAAATGTGTTCAAATGTTGAGTGTGTCAGCTTGCTAACACTTGCTAATTAGCACAAAACACAAAGTGTAGCTGAGGCTGATGGAAAAAAATGTGGTCCCATTTGTCTTGATGGTGGCGCTAGATAAAAAGATGGAGGATCACCAAAGGGATTACGATACATCCTGACGACAACCTGAATTTGTGTATCATGTGTATAAATGTGTAATCCAATAATCGGATTATCAAGACCTGTTACACTGAACCACCTGATGGAGGTGCTATGGAGGAAGTTGGGAATCGCTAAAGTTTATTGAGTTGGAATAAGAATGTGCGCTTTGATCAAAATGTCAACTAATAGATGCTGAGATAATCCAAGCTGGCCCAAGGTGGGGGACCAACACTGCCATCCCTAGAGCCATGCAGCTAAAAGGCTAAAAGATTTAATAGTCTCAGCCTTGCTTCTTTCAATTAAAAGGAGAAAAAAAACGTGCCACATGATAACATTTGGTTATTTGGCTAAAGCCGTGCAGGCAGACAGGTGTGTTGCCTGTGAACGCTGCTTGACCGTGGATCAAACAACTGGCTCGACCGTCCTACCGTAAAAGGACAATAGGCTGAAAAACTGAGCGTTGATTTGACATCTTTCGCTCCTCTCCTCTGGTGTCACAGAACCAAGCATCTCAACCTAGTCTGTTAGATAAGTTACAAAAGCATAACAAGGCGTGACTTGGCTCTATCAGCTCAGTAAAGCCCCACTGTGACTAAATGTGAAATAGTGTTGTGTACAGGGCACGGTGGGTTTTCATCTCTTATCATTTCAGAAAATCAAAGCAGCACAAGGAATCACATGCCTCTCCCTCCTAGCATCACCCCTGTGTATACGCCTTTTCTTAGACACCAGACTTATTTTTTACAACTGCTACCTACTGTAGCTTTATTGTCTGCTGTATATCTCTATAAAGAGCGCTGGCTCATTCGAAAGCCTGTCTAGCTTGAAGTGTCTGGTCAGCACTGACTGTTATCCGTGAGACTTTGGCACCATCAACTAGTGTGGAGACGATGCAATAAAGAGGTCGATTATTGATTGAACCTTGGAAAGGCAGACACAGAGCTGTTTCCATTTGTCTTCGCATAACGAGATCTCAGTGTCTTGTTCCCCTTGGCCGAGCATCATGCATGTGGGCTGTAATTTAAACCCAGCTGTGCCTGCCCTCATCCGTGTCAGGTCCTTGTGGCGAAAGCAGTCAATATTCAAGTTTGGCTGCTCTCTGACCCCGCTCACTGAGCTCTAGCTGACTGGGACACTCACACTCATACAAACACACAGACCTTTTGGAATTTTAGAGCACGGACAGAGAATGTGAACATTCCAGTATTTTTTATATATATATATATATATATATATATATATATCTCTATATATTTTTTTTTTTTTTAAAAGACCTCATGGTGAGAAAAGGGACACAGAGAGTCACTGTACTGAGAGAAGAAACCTCAGCACAGAGGACTGAATGGGAGAAAAAAAAAGGATGAATTAAAGCAGTGCTGCATGAATCTCCTTCCCTCATTCTGCTCCCACCTCGTCTCTACCTCCTCCTCCTCCTCCTCCTCCTCCTCCATGTACTCATCTCCTCTCTCTCCCTCTCTTCCTTCCGTGTGGACTCTAGTGTCTTCACTCTCCCTTACTCTTCTCTGTGTGTATTCGTGAGCCATGTAGCTGAATTTTTAAACTGTATTTATTTTGTGATACCGCGATCGCGCAAACCTTGACAGCCGAACGGACAAAAACGATTCCGGGCTGATGTCTGTCGTGTTGCTACACACTGTACTGTAATGCAGGTAAACCAACCAGAGGCTGAGCCGCCCTTCATTTTTGTATTCCAAGCAAGCTGTGTCACTCTGTGAGGGGCCTTTATCTAACTGTTAAAAGAAGGGCAAAATGTATTGTGATAAGAGTGTGAATGAAACCCAATGCTATGAAAGAACTGTTGCACGTTTGTTAAAAAACAAAAAACAGCAGGGTACACTGTGCATTAGCACAAATGACTAATAATACTCCTTCCAAGCAAAATGTTTCAAATCTGTTCAGTCAACTGAGATCGTACTGACTTGGGTAACATGAGGAGATGAACAGTGAGGGAGGGACAAGACACATCAGCGCAATTTAGTGACTGGACTGTTTATGCAGCTTAACGATGTCACAGCATCATTATAATGTGTTAAGTCCCATATGCCACTTTATCATCCTGATAGTTGGCATACAATCTCAAAAGGTTCTCAACATATTTCAATTCAAACACAAATCAATTAAGTGTTAATGCAGATTACACCCCCATGGTCATTTATGACTTTCTGAATAATTCTATTAAGAGAAAAGAGCTAAAACAATTCTTCTAGTAACAGTGAATCAAAAGAAAATCAGCAGCGTTTTTTTTTTTTTTTTTAAGAGCT
>NC_045750.1:15510480-15511711 GCF_008692095.1 Etheostoma spectabile | reverse complement strand
AGCTGTTCAATCAACCAAATATTCTCTGGTTCCAGCTCCTTGTTTATGTGAAAATTTGTTGCTATTATGCTTTTTGTATAATTTGAAATTACATTTCTTTGGAATTTCTGACTGCTGGTTGGACAAGAAAAGATATCTACAGACGTTGCCTTGGATTTCAGAATTTGTGATAGACATTTTTCACTTTTTTTTTTTTTTTCATCCGACAGATTAATTGTTAATGAAAATAACAGATAGCTGCAGCCATACGTGAGAAGCAGATTTGTTTTGGCACAACACACACTGCCACACTACCACCTTCTCAGATTTTCCAACACTTTTCAAAACACCAATCCCAAATCTGTCATCTGCAACTAGTTTGTCACATAAGTGGATAATGAAAACTATTTCTGATATTCTGTACCGTTTTTTTTTTACAAGTGTTCGCCAAGTTCTTCTTAACAACTTTTGTTGTGGTGACATAACGTTAACTCGCTTTATAGTAAAATGCTAATATTCTTGTATACGCACTTGCAATTGCAACTAAACTTAACCGACACATGCACATATCAACTCTGCGTGATCATGCAAAATCTCATGTCATTCACCGATAGATGGCGCTACAGCAGAGTGACAAATTCAAAGGACCATGTGTTGGTGACGGAGAAAACAATTAGAAATGGATAGAATTAATAATCTGAACAATATTTTTGAAATGCATGACAGAATGTCTTTCACACATTGTTTTCGAGCTGGAAAAATAAATGATATTGTTGCCTGCATTTATTAAAATATCCTTTAAATGAGTTTTATACAGAAAAATTCTTTGTGGGTATTTGTGTGTGTGTGAGTGCAAGTACTTGGTTGTTACAGGTAGTGTGCTTGAGTGTGCCTTTCACCCACAGTGACTGCTAACACCAATGTGACACCTTGTCCTATTGGTTATGGTTGAAGTCACACAGACAGACACAGGCACACACAGGCACACACACACACACACACACACACACGAGAATGACCGTCACCACATCACGGGGGTATAGCTGACCTACCACACACTCACACTCCTCTTTGTCCTCCTCCTGTCTCTGCTTTTATCTAAATATTAGCATTTCTTTTAGAGCCCATTCCTTCATTTTACCCTCATTAGTCTTCATTCCCTGCATCGCTCTTTCCCCCTTCTCCCTCCATCTCTCTCCAATGAGAAGTAGGGCACAGTGGCTCGACTGTTTATAGCAATGCAGCTGCAAGC
>NC_045750.1:15505930-15510470 GCF_008692095.1 Etheostoma spectabile | reverse complement strand
AGAGAGAGAGAGAGAGAGAGAGAGAGAAAACAGAGAGATCCATTTGGCCGAGTATCTCAAAACAAAAAAAATCCTAAAGAAAAACACATTTTCACAAAATACAGAGTCAGTGACCATGAGCTGCAAATTGAAAGAGGTTGACATTTAAAATTGTGGAGGAAAAGAGAGGAACATGTCTGTATACACTGCCACCCGGACATCAACATTTCATTTCTTATGTACATGTTCCAAATATGAAAACTTAGGAACCAAATATTTCCCAAAATTTGACCAAGCTTCACTGCCTACACTGAGGGCAAATAGCTTCCTTTTTTATTAGGGGAAGATAAAAGCCTGGCATGGCTAGCAGCTAAATATGTCTTCTTCTGCCACAATATAAGGCAAAACAAGTAGATAATTGTAAATGTTGTTTAAATTGTTTATTTGAACATACCTTTTGAGAGACAGTATTTGTTTATTATATGCGGTTTTATCATCATTATCCGTTTTACTTTTATTATTACATCAGATGTATTTACTATTTGTTTGTTCCTATGCTTTAGCAACACAAATGTATATGATTTTGTCATGCCAATTAAGCAAACTGAAATTGAGAGAGCGAAAAAGACACATGGGGGAAAACCACAGGAGGGAGGAAGAGAAGCAGGAAGTGTGCACGCGGTAAGGTGTAGCCCAGTTATATATTTCTCTCTATACCAGGATAGTGCTTCCAAAGAGCCACACAGGCGCCCGCACACACAAACAGACACACACAGCCAGTGCCAAAGTCTGCGTCTATGACAGGATCATCAGCATTATCAAGATCTTATTTATAGCCTGCACTGTGTAGGCCACCACTCATTGGATCATTTTATTACTTTGTCTCACTGTTAATCAATAATCCAACCAACAAGTTAGCAACAGTGTTACTATGAAGAAACTGGATTTTTTTATTTTTATTAAACCTTTACTAGGAAAATGATTAGAAAAAAAAACATTTAGGTTGTTTGATAAATTCTTTTTTGGCTTTGGTATCTAACAAAAGCAATTCCTTGCACTAGAATGAAAAGTGGGACACACACACACACACACACACACACACACACACACACACACACACACACGACAACACCTAATCCAATTTACTTCCCTTCAGAAACTACAGGGTAAACTGAATTCTATCCCCTTCGACCTAGGCCTTCAATTTCACTGAAGCTAATACCACCCTGTAGCAGCAGCAGCAGCCAACATATGAATCTAATACTTTAATAATAGGACAGGTTGCTAGTAATGAATGTGATTAAAATGTTAAACTGTTGAATGAATCTTGTTTTTATAATAATATCAGAGTAGTAACTTTACCCAAACATTTACCCAAACGAAGCCCGACTTACAGCTGCACAGCAATGAAAGAGAAATGACTGCTTAAAGCTGTAATCGAACCACAAGCTGCATCAGAAATGATCCTCTGGAGCCCATGTCATGTGAGCTGAAGCAGAGCAGCCAGTTATTTACATCAGTGCTCAAACAACTCTCATCCAGAGAATGTGGTGGTTGTAGAGATGTGGAAATATCTGGCTTAACTGGGCCGCATGGTCACGTACCAAAGGAGAGTAGTGTGACAAGCCATGAGGAGCCATTTACAAGTCATTTTAAAGTCCCCTTCTGCTCAAAAATGGGTTTTGACTATTGTCTCTTCACTAGTTTGATGTTTGAACTTCACTATGCTTTACACTAGAAGGCTGTTTCCACATTCATTTGTTGAACGAGGACCGTTTCTCAGTGCATACCCTGCATTCTCTGAGTTTAAGACATGTTCATATGAAGAGGATTTTGCAACATCATGGCTAGTTTGGAAGCCAGTCATGGTCTAATATGATGTTGAAACGCAAAACTTTTCAGCACACACTGAGAATGTAGGAAACATCTTGCGTCCAATCATTCAACTTTTTGAAATCAACAGCATCCATGTCAGATTATTATTGAAAGCAGAATTTTTATCTTAAAAACATCCTGTAGCTTTCAGGCCATTTAGTGTTAACGCCGGAGCAACACAGTGAGAACCATTAAAGAAAGTAGTTCTCCAAACATACACAAACAAAGAAATTACTACTTTATCACACCGTTAATCAGACTAAGGATAACACTGGATAACATGCACAAAACCAAAAACAGAAAGTTGCTTTCAAGTTCCAGTTTTGCACGTTGCCCATTAATCATTTTCTTTCTTTAAAAAGGCCACTGATTTAAAGTTCCCCTGGGAAGTTCTTGACCACTAGTAGCGTAATGTCTTGATGAGCCAATCCCTGTTCTGTTTGCATCACAAAATCAAGGGTGTGCACGTCCGTGCAAATGCAAATCACAACGTGCCAGTTTAACGTTACTCCGCTAATCGACGTTCAGTGCCAGTAACACGCAAAGAACCATAGCAATGCATCGATAAAGGCAGAGAAGAAGAACAGCTAGCAAACTTGATATATGGTTTAACTTATTTTGAAAAATTGGCTTTACAAATGTTTAATGACAAAACATTTTACATAGTGCTGTTGGTAAGAAACACTGAATGTCCACACAGTTGTTTTCAAGAAAACTCCAAATAGCACCTTGAGTTTTTGTTGCCTGGGGGCTTATAAGTATAAGGTTTGAGAACATACTTTAAATTAGGTCTCTTAACACGCGTTTGATTTATCTTGTTGCAGAAGCTCGGGAATCATAAGCCAGACACTCAGCACTGAAAGAAGAATTACACAGCTGGAATGTGACCATTGGTCTACATATTGACAGACAATACTAGACTGCACACAAAAGGGAATTGCATGGTCACACTCTCTCACGCGAACACTCCTTGTCCATCTGTAGGTCACAGACAATCATGGATGTAGCTGTGTGCACACACAGGCAGCTGACACAAGGAGACTCAAACAGTGTACAGTATATTTCAACACAACATGCATACGGTCCTTCTCCACAGACAGCACCACTGAGTACATCAATCCAGCTGGTTTCTCCAACAATGCACACCCACGCATGGAGACAGGAGCTGAAGACACTTACTGATTTTCTCCTCCGCTTGGGAGAACGGGAAGCAGCACAGTTGACCCATGGCGCCTCCTTCCCTCTCCTCCTGCTCCCCTCTCCCTGCTGTTGCCCTTCTTTTTCTTCTCCCCCTTGTTGTAAGGCAGATTAATGGAGCGAGAGTCCTGCTTCCTCCCGCTGTCTCTCCCACTCTTTATCTCCCTTTCTGTGTCTGTCTTTCTCCCTCAAAGGGCAAACGGACCCGTTGAGGATGGAGGGAACAAAAAAAAAACTCCCTCCCTTCCCCTCCGTGCAGCCCAAAGAAGACCGAGCAAGTCAGCAGACAAGGGGGAAAAAAAATGAACGAGTGGCTCCTTGCTCTCGCTCTACTTTGCACTGACAGAGGGAGGAGGGGTGTGTGTGTCAGAGAGAGAGAGAGAGAGAGAGAGAGAGAGAGAGAGAGAGAGAGAAGGTAGAAGAGGGGGGGGGGAGAAAATGGGAGGAACTGGAGTGTGTGTGCAGGAGAAAACAAAAAGAGTGTATTTTTTCATGTGGTTGAAGTGGGGAAAGCGGAGGAGGGGTATGCATGAGATAGAAATTGTGCCTGTGCCTGAAAGGGACAGAGTGGGAGGGCTGGGTTGTGTGAGCAAGCTTCGGTAACTGTACAACCAAGACAGAGTGAGCATGCTTACAAGTATGGCAATGGATGAGGAAATATGAACCTTATACAAGAGTCAGCAAACACTATTTGTGTGGTGTTGCGTGTATATATACAGGTGTGTGTGTTTGTGTGTGGGTTTGTGTGTGTTGTGTGGGGTGTGGGTGTTGGTGTGTGTGGGTGTGTGTGTTGGTGTGTGGGGGGGGGGAGGGGGGGGGGGGGGTTGCCCAGAGCGCCACCCCCCTCGTCAACGGAGCTTAAATAATGGCTGTGGAAAAGCCGGCAGCTGCTGCCTGCTCCTGCATGAATCTGTTATTTATGAGACCTGTAAGTGGTGGCCAAATATTCCCAAAGAAAAAGACCCTGTAAAAAACTCCATGTTAAAAATAGGTCAATTTCTTGGTTAAGTATGGATTTTGGTTAGAATGATGCCCAAGAGTGAAGATGAATATCCCAAGGCCAGGGCGAAGGGACTACGGAGACTCAGTGTCAGCAGTTTCCCATTTAGATTCAGTACATTTCATATTATTTGTATGCTGCGATCATTTAAAAAATGCTGCAAATGTGAATATCAGACTCCAGTGTAGTATTTACATCAGACTATTTCTTTAGTTCCGCCTGCCTTGAATGAGCTCTGGTTTTCTTTTTACTCACTTGATTAAGGGAAAATACTCTTCTCACCATGTGCGTGGGATTTTTCTGACTTCTTAGCTTGCTGTTGGAGCCTTAAAACTTACAAATTCAATATACAATACCTGTAGAGGTTATTCTTAATGCTGAAACTAGGGCTGCACGATTATGTCAAAAATGATAATCACGATTATTCTGATAAAAATTTTGATCGTGATTATTCTCACGATTATTTGTTGATTTTAACCAAAACTAATT
>NC_045750.1:15504669-15505920 GCF_008692095.1 Etheostoma spectabile | reverse complement strand
CATAGGCTATTTATAACTGCGAGAGGGAGTGTGATGGACGCTACTCACAGAGTGAGAGCTGATCATCATGAACAGGTCCAACACGGGTCGAACGGCAGATACACACGTTGTGTGTATGAAACGTCTGTATCTTCACTGCGCCGCTTTTTTATGAACTATGATATTATGGCCATGGGTCACATCTCTGGCCCAGGTCCAGGTCCCGGTCTCGGTACAGCAGCTGCGTCTCCCACGCTGTTACTCTACCAACTGAAGTTAGCTGCATTCAACCTTCTTCTGTGTTCTTTCGCCGTAGTGGCCGCGATAGCAGAGTTACCCGCGAAACACGGTACAAATACTGGTTTGCCCCCATCTTAACTATACAGCTGTGTTAAAAAAAAAAATTAAAACTGTAAACAAATATCAGAAGTGTGGACCGCGCTGGTGTGGCGCGGGGCGGAGAGTAAAGGATAGTAAGAAGGAGATAGCTGGGACGAGAGAGCGTAGAAAGCTCCAACACAGGCACGGCTTTACAGACGAAATGGGTCATGTAATGCAAAATTAAATTATATCCATATTAACAGCATTGCAGCGGATGGGAGGACATTAGCACCGGTGCGTCCTAGAGGAGCTAACAGCTAAGCAGACGCTAACTAGCACCTGACTAGCAGGTCCCCGCTCGTTGTCTGAAAAACAAAAATGGGACAAGTGTTGCGTTACTGGTAAACTGGTAAACCTTGAGACTGAAGTATAACCGACTGCTATCTGTTAGTTTTCCTCGTTACTCTGTCCTCTTGGGACTGTCTACATCTTGAAGCTAAGATGCACGGGGGCAGGAACTATCTGACTGGCTCATGAGCAGACGGTAGTAGCGGTAGATGGCTTTGCAAAAAACCCGGAGCGTTCTATGAAATGACGCTTAAAAAAAAAATAATCGCTCGTCGACACGCCAAAGTTTGATCGTGGGAAGTCAAAATCGTGATCGCGATTAAAATTCGATTAATTGTGCAGCCCTAGCTGAAACGATTTGTCGATTGACAAAAAATGCTTCGGCAACACTTAATAATTGATAATTGATTAATTGATTGGTCCAATAACACCTTTCAAAAAAGTCTCATCACACTTTGTTAAAATAGAGATGGCACCGTGTTACGAATAAACTGAATAACTCAGGGTTTTATTGCAGCCATACACTAGTCTGGCTATCCCCAGACCAAGCCAAGCTCAAGAGATTTGAGAGTGAGTGGTGCTCTGTATTTTCTCTGCATAAGA
>NC_045750.1:15504512-15504659 GCF_008692095.1 Etheostoma spectabile | reverse complement strand
ACGGGCATAGTTCAAATGACTCTGTATGCAATTGGATAATCCTTCAACCAATCAGACCAACGATGCGGCTGACGTGGAAGCGACTGCGGCATCAACGGGTTGCTGCGCTTTGGTGGCCTTTGGTGGCCGCTATGTTGAATGTAAACA
>NC_045750.1:15504429-15504502 GCF_008692095.1 Etheostoma spectabile | reverse complement strand
TGCTTGGTCGCTTCTCTATCGTCATCGTGTTAAACTCGCCAACAGCGTGCCAGGTAGATAAGCTAGTTTGTGA
>NC_045750.1:15503764-15504419 GCF_008692095.1 Etheostoma spectabile | reverse complement strand
CAAAATTGTGAACTGAAGCAGGAGAATTAAAACGTGCAGGTTTCCAGACTGAGCTGCAGGGCTAAATCAAATCGCCGGCAGAGTGAGCGGGGTTTACCCAGTCTAGCCACACACACCACATACCCACAACAGACAGGTCATGAGCAGTTTCTCATTTTTATATCATCATACAGTACCTCAAATGATGCTTAATCTCACTGCACCATGCTGGCAGTATTGCTTTGTTATTTGCATAATTGGAGTAACTGAGCTATTTTGATGTGATGTATCTTGTGGTGCTTAAAAGAAATGACTCCCCTGATCTCACTTAACCCTCCTGTTGTTTCAGTGATTAACAAAAGAAACAAGGAGTATAGCGACAATTAATTCAATAAAGTTACTCAAGCACATGAAACAGAAAAAAAAACGTATTATTGCCCAGCTTCACATTCTAGCCCCACACACAATATATATAGCTATAGATATAGAATGATGCCAGTTAGCTATTAGCTCATTGCTGATATATATCAGCATCAGCATATGTGTCAGCTGATAAATGTAGTACAGAAATGCCCCAAAGATTTGTTTTGAAACAGTGAAACCATTCTTTTTCCACTGGAACACGGTGGCCAGTTATTTCTTGGTCATAAAATAACTGTTGAAAGAAAAAAAAAAA
>NC_045750.1:15503062-15503754 GCF_008692095.1 Etheostoma spectabile | reverse complement strand
AAAAAAAAAAAGGAACCTCATCAAATAGGTTCATTTATGTTATGAGTTGTGTAATTTTCTTTACACAAGCAGTAACATAAAAATGTATCATTGCCAGAGTTTTAATACTCAAACATTCTATTGGTCCAAGCTATAATCCCAAGGTGAGCAAATGGTGGAACAACTAATATGAAGAAAAACAACATCCAACTAAATGCTATGTAATATGTTATATTATTTATATGTTACATACAGGACACATGTTTCATTGTGGGATGAGGATGCAGGTAGAAAGCTGATGAGCGACACTGACCTTCCACCACACCCACCTCCAGCAACTCTGCCGATGAATAAAACAAGAGATCTCCAGCAGTTCCAGGGATGCTTTTTGTTTTAGCTGTGTGCACCACCCTCTGGGAGGCCTGATTAAAAAACACATAATCTACTCTCCGGGGCTAATTGAGGATTACAAAACGGCGGATAAGTGGACGTGAGTGTGAAGAGTGAAGGAGATGTTAAAGCAACACAACAAAAAAACAAAACAAAAAAAAGCACGTCACATACATTGTGGTGAATCATGCACCGAGCTCAGCTGTGTGAGTACACAGTAGAGGCCTGTCTCCAACAGTAGCATTTGCTCACAGCTGCCTCTTTATATACACACAAACAGGGGCAAAGTACAACATTCTGGGCCCTGTAGAAAGGCATTTTCT
>NC_045750.1:15501683-15503052 GCF_008692095.1 Etheostoma spectabile | reverse complement strand
CTCCCCACATCCACAGCTATTCATTCTAGCATGTTTTGGGCCCTCCTCACATGAGGGCCTTGAGTACTCAGTCCCCTTTTCCCCCCCAGTCTGACGCCCCTGAACACAGATAGACACACAGACAATTTATTTGTGGGGCCTAAGTGTTTGGCAAAATTGCTATCGATGGTCACTAATACTATTCCCACGTGTGTACGTGAAGCCTCTCGTGCATATTTCTTTCATGCAAGTTCAACTATAAAACCGCTTGTGGACCAATTAGCACATTAGGAATGTATAGTGTGCCAGTTGGTGAGCACGTTTAGGAGCCACATTCAGCACACTTTCATAAAAGGCTTTGCAATGCAGAGAGCGAGAGAGAGAGATAAAGAGAGACGGCTGAAGAAAACACTGCAACATTGTTGACTTGGTTTAGCTGAAGGTCGACACATAGTGCTTGAGTCATAAGACAGGGTATGCACACAACGAGAATGAGACAACTGCATGCTGCAGATAACAGCTTCTGTCAGCTCGGGTGATTTGGCTTACCGTTTATCGGAATACTTGCATGTACATAAATGTGCACACCACAATGTGCAAGCACAAAAATAAGCAGTGTGTGTATGTGTTATATAAATAATGTTTAGACTGTGTGTGACATGCCTGCCATTTTAGCATTTCTACCAGACTTTTTTTCCCCAGATTTGGCTCTGGTATTGACAATTAAACACTTTTAGCGTCACAGAACTGCATGTACAGCAGTTACTGTCTACTTTTGATATT
This sequence comes from Etheostoma spectabile, assembly GCF_008692095.1. Lineage (NCBI taxonomy): Eukaryota > Metazoa > Chordata > Actinopteri > Perciformes > Percidae > Etheostoma > Etheostoma spectabile. The sequence continues at coordinate 15,502,290 of NC_045750.1, read as the reverse complement.
TCTTTAGTATTAGGTATTTATACCTGGTCATGTATTTTAATATTCCAACTGACACAAATCAAACCAAGGTGCGTATATCACCTTATACACACTGAAGGTTATTCTGATTACTAGTGTGATAAACCACACGTGTTTGTTGAAGCTATAGGAAATTCCAAAAGTAATTACAACTGCTTTGCTTTCCTTTTTCCATCTTTATTTCCTGCTTCTGAGGCTCAGATTTGAGCAAATGATAATTATTTGTCACAGAGGGGCAGATTTTCCATATAGGGTACTGCTCTTCTCTGGGTGTTGCCAAGAGTAGGAGGAGTAGCATTTTTCATGGTATGAAATTATAGGACACCTGGTCCAAGTGGCAAGGACACAAATTATTTATACGCATCACACATTTCAGCCCGGATTTAACACAAAACCAAATGCGTTATACATTGATACTAATGTTTAGCATAAAATTACTTGGGCACCTAGAACACCATTGTTATTTTAGTTAGACTATGGCTGTAGCCTTGGGTGGGAAAAGTATCATGTACCATGAAAAGCCTGTTTATTTCTTTAAATTAACACACACACACACACACACACACACACACACACACACACACACACA
>NC_045750.1:15497008-15501673 GCF_008692095.1 Etheostoma spectabile | reverse complement strand
ACACACACACACACACACACACACACACACACACACACACACACACACGTAAACAAACTAACCATTCATTAGTTGCTGGGTCAAATATCACGGCTCTGTGCTATTTTTATTTGCTCATGTTTAGGTTGATAAAGCTTCTCAAACTCAATTTTACGGCTGTGGGTTTTTCCTGTTATGCTCCCTGCTGTGGGTTTGTATTTCTATGTTTGCCTTATTTGCATAGCCTCCAATTGAATTTGAATCAGAAAAGAGTCAACTATTGTCAATTTAGGATTTGTTTTTTTAAACTAAGGTAAGTAGTTTCTGTTGCCCCATGAGGAATTCTGTAATGACAAAACTGCCTGCGCGTCCAGGTGAAACCGCCCGCCCCTCCCCCTCCTCCACACATTTACTTGTAGCCACGGAGGACACGGAGGATTAAAAATAAACATGATGGACTCTTCAGAAGACGTAGTCATCTAGACTTGACATTTTGCGCGGGAAAGTTGCCGGACGCCACAATCTTCTGAACGTAGCCATACCGAGAAATACAGAGAGAGTTGTGTGGAGCTGACGCACTAAAGCCTTAAGTTTGTCAACCTCAAAGTTACAGTTTTCACATCCTGCAGCAAGTTAGTGTACTGGACAATTATTAAAATGTTTGACAGAACTCATCTAAATTAATAATCCCAAAATGATCAACAGTAGAATAAACTGTTAAGCCAGACAGAGAAACCGAAGGAGCAAAACATTTCAGATTATTCTTATATCACATTCTACAGAGAAAGGGACAATTTTCCCTTTCTTAAAAATCCAATCTTCCTCTGTCTATTGCCGTACTATTATTCCTCTTTCTCATCACGCCACCTGATATCTTCTTTGTTTGACCCATGTCTGCCTCTTTCACCCGGTCTTTAATATCAAGGTTCAATTCCTTCATCAGTTTAATGTCACGTTCACTCAGACTTGTTTGTCTAGCCAATCCTATCTGCTGGTCTCAGATCTGTGAGATTCTACTGCTCCTGCTCGCCAATTCTCCTCTCCTTCGTCTCTTTCACTTCCCGTATTCATTCATTATTCTCGTTTAATCTCACTTATTCCTTACTCTATTCTCCTTGATTCCTCTCACTTGTCCTTCCATCCTCCTATCTGCTCAGTCACTCTGTTGATTTATTTTCTCCTTCTTTACCCTTTTCCCCTCTGTCCGTTCTATCTTCTTTATCTCACTCCAGATCTTCTTATATCCTCTTAACGTTCACTATTGCACCAAGTTGTGGGGTGCTTATTGTTAGATGCACTCAATACAGATTTAGATACCAACAGGAGATAAGACACAATCCTCCTATGCACAGGCATTGCTGCTTTTGCTTTACCAATATTTACAAACCTACACATGCTGTTGGAAGCTGCTTTAGCCAAGTTCTCTGTGTAATGCCGGGATTAAGACTAAATGACGTTTTTGTCTTTGCGTACTTAGATGCCGTGGCAGTTGTCATCCACTATGACACACAACATGAGATAAAACAGGCAAATATCAAACCAGGCGGGCCATTATCGGGCCTGTATTGTGTAATCTGACTGCAGTATAATGTGATCCAACTTGCCGAATGCAATCAAAGTCTGAATGTAATGCAGCATTCATACAATGTCGTCAGAATGGGAAAGACAGGAAAACACTGTTCCGACTTGGCATTGTTCATGTGTGGTTACCTCCACTGCTAATAATAATGCTTATAATCGCTTCATTTAAATAGCGTGCATTAGTAGGTTTTTCAGTGTTATGTATTTGGAGCGTTTTCTTAACCAGTAAAGTTAATCCAACTGTGTGAGGTTTCTTTTTTATGAGCTCAATTGATTGTATTAGTGCAGTGGATGTACATGCCAAGGCTTTTCAGTCATTTCCCAACCGTCTGTTGACGGTTCATTCCACTAGGTCTAAATCTAAATTACAACCTTTAAGACAGTTTTTTCCCCGACTCGATTGCTTTTAATTACATACTAAGCGATATGACGTGAATGCAGCATAAGCATTAGGCCAGCTAATGCCACCAGTGACCGTTCTTGTTTTTGCAATGCACATTTTTAATTTCTATCTAAGAATAGATCTCTTCCCCTCAAAGAGAACTTTCTTCAATTATGAAATTATGCTGCAGTGTTTTTGAGAAATTACTTCAGGCTCAAGCGTGTTGATATGATATGCAGCTACCATCAAGCTAACTTTGGCAGTGTCTCAGTGGTATGAGATGGATATATGCAATATTACAACACAGGCCTTATTCAGTGCCCTCTCACTCTAGTGAATATGAGAAAAGAAGGAGGGAAATAAAGAGGGATGAGGGAGTTATAGAGTCTAATCTATCCAATTATTATTAGAAACAGAGCCGGAGCCAATTCTTTTCATGAGGGACGGTGTAAGTGTTATTTACTCTGAACAAATCCGATCATCTCCAACTAGACATGTTTTTTTTATATTGAAGGCCTCGATAATCCCGAAAAGCTGTTCAACAGCCGGAACTTCTCAATATTAGTGTTTTAATTCCTGCAGTTTCCTGTTTTAATTCTCCTCCATAGAGATAGAGTTAGCCCACTTGCATGCAAATAAGCAGATTGCGTCATTTGGCCCTCGTGGCAGGCGACTGGAAAACAAGCACTGCCAAAGACTTGTTTTGTAGGAAAAGGCCAGCAGCACAATCTGTACAGAAGTGAGTAACTTTTTCTCGATAAAATAACAAAAAGGTCACAGAGCACCAAACCTTGCGGTTGGAGTGCTGTTTGCATCTGTAGGCTTCTGTGGGCATATATTTATGCCGGTATATTGTAGATTGGAAAGCTGTGGGTGATACTGTAAATACCAAAAGGCCACAACAGGAGCTTCACCAGTCTACAAAAAGAGTAGTATCTCCACTTTACAGATCAACTGGAAATGTCACTCCAACCTATTTTTGTGTATGAAAGAGCACAAAGTCACCACATTTTCTCTCTACATTTATTTTTCCTTTGGGCCGTTCAACTACTCGCTTGCTGCAAACTGGCTTTTCACAAATAACTGAAAGGATTTTAAACATTACTCACTTTCCCTGAAGTACCTTTCTAAAGTGACATGATGAGTTATGAAGAGACTTTTCACCGCAACACCGATCTTTTCTCTATCTCACAAAGACACTTCTTTATTTTATTTTTATTTTTTTTAAATACCTAAATTCTTATGCTTGCACTAACATCAGACAGAGCAGTGTGTGAAAAAAGGGACTCAAGCGTGCGTTTTTGTACTGAGTTATACACTACCGGTCAAAGGTTTGGGGTCACTTACAAACTTCCATACCCCTCCATTATATATAGAATACCAGCTGATCTGACTGGGGGGCTGATCTCTAATGCAATATCTACATTGCCCATTATCAGCAACCAGTCCTCTAATGTTCCAAAGTCTCATTCTGTTTACTAATCTGATATCGTTTAAAAAAAACTAATTTTGCAATTATGTAAGCACATAATGTAATCTGCAAACTGCTGCCCTGGTTAAAAAACAACAACAATGCAACTGATCTGAGCTGGTATTCTGTCTACAATCGAGTGCAATGGACATTTCTAAGTGACACCAAGCTTTTGACCGGTAGTGTACATTCTCATGCCCCTGTCTAAACAGAAGTGGCAACACAAAATATCACACTGTTTCTTTGTTTAGTATATAGAATGGAGGAGAGGGAAAAAGAGACATGAAATCAGGAAGGAGAACAACATGTCACAACAGTGGTAATCAGAATTTAAAACCACAGTGTTGCTATACAAATATATACATCAATGGTTAGGTGCCTGGGCCGCAACTCTCGCCACTCACAAGGAGCAAGCAGCTGTTTTCAGTGACAAACCTCGAAATTGTATGTTACCTGCTCAGCATCAAACAGCAGACAGACACAGTTAGCGACTAGCTGCTGAACACAGTAGAGCATTCAGCAGCTAAAGAAACAAACATTTCCCTCAGGAGTTGGTAAGAGTGAGTGAATATTGGACTTATATTTGGCAAGTGGCCAGAAACACTACTCCGAATGAATAAAACCGTTTGATAAGAAGTTCATCATATTAACTTTAAAAGGTGACATGTCGGTGTTGTGTTCAATTTGTTTCCGATGCCCTCAAATGGCAAAAAAATCAGTTATTTCATATTTAAGATTTGCGTGAAATTACACCCCGTTTTTGATCGTATATATATATATATGGTCTGCATTGTAATTTCTTCATAAACAGCCATTTAAAGTATTTCTATTCTGTAACTACGTCTCAAGTAGTTTTCATAGTTAGTGGCGGACTACGCCCTTTCAGCACTGGATCAAAATGACCTTTCTGTACATGAGGGAGTCACAGAAAAACGATGCGGTATGTAATCCAGGATTATTACATTTTATTGAGATTAACCTCACTTTTTTGCTTTACACATCAGAGTTTGTGTTAAAACATGATTTGGTATTGTGCTCGAGGAGTGTTTGCTGCCCCCAGAACTCTGAGACCCATAGTATTAAACCACACCCGCTGTTACCACGGTAACTACGGGTATCGCCAAATCTGCCAGTATTGAAGTTTTAGGGAACATAACTTTAATGAGAAGATCACATACAGTATATCGGGGAAAAAAAATCCTTTTTTTTTTTAAACACTTTCTTCTCTCACTGTCATATATATATATATATA
>NC_045750.1:15495382-15496998 GCF_008692095.1 Etheostoma spectabile | reverse complement strand
TATATATATATATATATATTCTGACCCCCTCCCCCATACAGTCTGTTGGTTTATGTATCACAGGCTCTGTTGTGGATTATGTTGTTCTGTGGATTATGGGATTAACACATACACACATAATCAGACACTGTGCACCACCGGAAAAAGCCCACAGAACCTCAGTGTGAAGTAGAGGAGGATAAACCCGGCAATAACTAACCAAGAGATGTTACTTTCTCTGCTGTAATTCATACAATTTAATAAATCTTAATTACCTGTGCATCTTTGTCTACATAAAGCCATGAAACTGGCAATGCAGCAATGTTCTGCTCATCATGACATTATGCTATTTTAATTAATGTAAAGCTCTACCATTCTTAAGCTATAGGTTATTGAGCTTGATTAATGTGCTTCCCTACCTTTCATGCAGCCGCTGTTTTCCATTCGTTTGAAAGGTCTATCAATCTAAAAACTGCATGCTTTGGAAGTGGTCCCTGTGTTGTCTGTGCTATTGTGTTGACGTAGTCGGTCAACATCCGTGGAATGTAACTTGTGCAGTACGTGTTGAAAAAAACAGTACTGCCAGTTGTAATTTATGTTGTCAGTGTTGCAATTATTAGGTCAGTTATAAATACATCTTGGTCTAGAAGAATGTCTATCCTGCTGGTGTTTTTTTTTCACCTTGCCTCAGCTCTCCATACACAGTGGATTTCTTTTCTGCTTCATGTGTCAGCAAAGTAATGCTCGGACACTGTGGGCACTACACCTGCGTGTCTCTGCGTGTCCCATGTAACACCTCAAAGACTTAATTTATTCTGCAATGATTTAGTACAGTATTCGCTGAAAATGTGCCCATCTGGAATCGGGTCAATGAAGTGGCCCGTGGTATTGCGGCTTGTAGAATTCTTCAAAACCAAATTGTACCCCAAACTGACTTACAGAAGGACCCATACCACTTAATATGCAACTCCACAGTAGAGCCTACTACTAAGTAGTCTACATCAGAGGAAGACATTGTACTTCTATATTTACCTGACAGGTTGCAGATTCAAAATGTAATCACAAAATCTCACAAGGACAATGTAGAGTAATCAGACATTAGCCTCATGGACTAATGGCAGTGCGCTACCTACCCGGCCCTTTATGAGAGCTAATCAGCACATATCTGCATTAATGAACCCCCAGAGAGAGAGAGAGAAAGAGAAAAAGAGAGAGAGAACACAGGTAATGAGGCTATTAATTTGACGGTGTTGTCTTGTGTCATATGATCGTTAACGAATTTAACACTTCAGCAGAGGTGTTCATTTCCATTCAGGTTTAGTGGCTTGGCGGTTAATGTAGGGAGTATGGATTGGAGTCCAGGTGGGTATCTTGGCGACGGTAATGTTATTAGTGTTGTAGGTTAGCAGTAGACTTAATTAACCCGACCCAGGGTGAGTCTGATGTAAAGTGTTGTGCCTGCCCGGTTCAGCACTGAGATTTTCTCACATTGCACAGCGCTGTGAAGGAGTAATCTCCGAGATTACATTATGTTTTAACTCTGTTTACGGTAGCACTTTACATGCCACCTCAGTAATAAGATGATAATAGTGGGGTAACAGTGTGATAATAAAGAGGTAATATATATATATATATAT
>NC_045750.1:15490441-15495372 GCF_008692095.1 Etheostoma spectabile | reverse complement strand
ATATATATATATATATGTAAAAACTTGTAATTACCAAAGTAACAACTGAGTTATACATCACAGTAATACGATGTAAGAGAGTTACCAGCGGAAACCAGTGTTTCCGCTGATTGCTCTGTTATTGCGGCCGCCAAGGAGAAAAATACAGAAGAAGTTATTGAAGGCAACTTCAATTCGTAGAATAATAGCGTGTGAGATGGAGCCTGCTGGACCCATTCATAATGAGTCAGCCGTCATTGTGTGAGCAGCACTCCCCCTCGCTCTTTTAATCAATTATTGTTGAAAACAAGTGAAGGAGCTTTCTCAGAGAAACTTTTATTTTTATTTTTTTTATTTATAGATCCAAGGCTATTTCTGTATCAACTGTATGTACGTACAACATACAACTTCAAAATAAGAGGAATATAGCACAATATGGATGTGAAAGCAGTTATAAATAGCCTATGTGACAATAAAAATTGTTTTGGGTAAAATCAACAAATAATCGTGGTAATTAATCGTGATCTCAATATTGATCAAAATAATCGTGATTATCATTTTGGCCCTAATCGTGCAGCCCTATTCTATATGCAATGTTCCTTTTAGCTATCTGCTCCAGGAAAGTGAACCCTTGTTTCACTTTAGTTCTGCTTGTGGCGTCTGCATGTGGCGTCTGCATGTGACATGCTGTGACCTGGTGACGCACGATTTTACCACCTCAGACCGGATGAACTGAATATCTGTCTTAAGTCCGTTTCCAGCCCTCAAAAGACAATTTCTTTATTATATGATCAACTATAAAGTCTGAACTCTCCCTACACAGAAACAATCAGACAAGCATAGGAAAAAGAACTGGGTGGGGAGGTATGTGGAGACAGCGGGGATGACAGTCTACATTATGCGCATCCATGCTCTATAAATGCCAGACAATGCTCGACTCATTTCAAAACTCCACAGCCTTTTTCCTGAGGTACCATCACAGTTTGAGAAGTCTAATGCTGCAGAAGGCACCTCGTTGCACGGTTTGGCCTGCTGTCTAGTTCCTCTTTTAAAAATGTACAGTCTTGGTTTTAAAAGTTGATGTAACTTATAAGCCTGGGGGAGGCAGATAATCAATTCCCGCCAGTTCCCTCGCAGACAACAAGCATAACAACAACAACATTGTGCTGTCGACAGAGCGCTATGATATCAGAGAACAAGATGCAGTGCTCAGTTTTACCTTTCGTGCATGTATAAATATGTATAAATTGTTGTGAAAAACACAAGCTTTTGGGTGATTGAGAAGAGTGAGGTAAACATTGCACTGCTCTGTCGCTAACTCCCACTCCCACACTGTCTCTCTTTGTCTCTCACAGACAGCCCAGTGATCCACAAAACATTGTGACAGCCTAGTTCCACTGATGCTGACAAGACGTACGCACGCATGCACACACGCACGTAATCACTGTCGCTACATTACAGCGGGGTATAGGGAGTCCCTGTCAAGTGGCTTATGTGTACTTGGAGGTATACAATAACCCTGTTAACTCCATGGTAACCAACGGTAACAACGTGATTATTTCATTCTTGTGAATGTGGATATTGGTAATCCTGAAAAACAAATGCAAATAAAGCCGGCATCCTACATAAGATGTAAAAATGACACAGTCACTACGTTTTTTGGTGGTTTTTCCTTTGACACTGCTGATTTTAAAACAAATATTAGAAAAGGTTCTCTTTAATTTAATTGTAAGCCGATAGCACGAGATCAAGCTCTCTTTTTGCTATAGGTAGATATGAACAACTTTTATTTTGATTTGGCTGTCGGCTTATAGGGTTACAATCATCAGAAGGCTGATTTGAATATAACCACAGACCACACTAACTAGTAGTTCAAAGCAGGAGTCAACAAGTTACGCTTTTTTGGGGCAGATAGAATCACTGATTTTAGGCCATTACACACAATTGAAAATAGATGGCATGGTTCCTTTCTTCTAACTGTTGTTTAAAAAGCACCTGCATAACAGACCCTGAAAAAGCAATCACTTTTCCCTCCAATCTGAGTGCACCTTGTTACACTAATGGTTGGCTATTTCAGCAGTAATATGCTATTTTACTGGGAGCAGAGACTCATTAGGTTTTAATGTATTCGGTTACTGTGCAGCATCAGAATTCAACAATGCACCTTCTTATCTTCAAAAGTCGACCGAGGTCCAGCGGGGGCACGCCTCTTTGAATCATGACAAAGCACTTTAATGATATAATAATAAACATGAGTTTTGCATCTCTTCCAGACACTTCTCATTAGGAAACCGTAGACATTGCATTTGTTATTATCACTGCCTATTGATCTTGGCTTATAACAGGCACCCAGCACTTGTTGCATCTCACATCCCTGTGAGCTCTGTTGATTTTTGCTGTGGCAAAACTGGATGAGATGCTGTGGAACAAAGAGTGGCTGGCTGCTCAAAATCTGATTCGGACAAATTGATTTATCTGTGGACACACATTAACCAAATCATTCCTCTTTTTCTTAGAGCTAATGTGCTAAGTTAGCTCCAGGTATGGGGCTCAGCCTCCAGCGACACTAGGGGCACGTCGATACTGCCGGTCTGACTTCAACCCAAGCTCTGCAGTAGTCAACACAGTGCCATCTGGAGTTTATGTGGGCCTAGACACAGTAACAATATCTGCTAGATTCATGTAAAATTCACGCGTCACTTCTACACCTCAGGTAATGCACATCACAACATAATACATGTTCCTCTCACATTCAATTGTATTTACTAATTACTGCAAGATATTCAGGCATTGCATTCATTCAGCAGCCATCACAGTGCTGTGATTCTTCAACGCTGCCAACTTCAGAAAGAACTGGCAGAGTGGTAATGTCTAAACTGGGCAGCCATTACTTAAATGGAAATGAGCTCTTGATTATCCCCATGGGGCTAAGCACAAAGTCTGATGATGCTACTTTACAAAATAAAAACAAATGATCTCCCAAACCACCATCACTCCAGTTTTGTTTACTGGTGTGAAAATAGTTAACCTTTCCAAAGTCCTTTTCAAATTTACAACTTTTAGATCACTTATCCAACCATCTGGCAGAGAAAAAAAAAAAAGAATTCCAATTACAGTAATGTAATACCCCAAAGTATTCCAATATGTCCCACTGCAACAGTTATGTAAACGAGCTAAGTGGAGAAACCCATTGCCGTGATTGTGAGTAGTGAGCGCCCTCTGGTGGCTTAACATTGCACCAGATACCAAATAAACAGTAAATGAACAACAAGGTTATGTTTGTGTGTGTGTGTGCAAATGCATAATTACCAAGTTGTAGTGAAGTATCGGTGTGGTAATATCCGTCTTGTTGCTTCTTTTTCAACATGGAACAAAGATCCAGCCGCTCGACTGTCTGGTCTCCAAAAAACCTGAGTGTTGCAGTGAGAGAACCAAAGTGACAGTGAGAAAGTGCAAGAGGGTGAAGCCTCCAGCAGATGGTAAAGGCCGATGTCAGCCAGTCCAGCCGCTTGTCAGCAATGATCACTTCAATTAAAAGTGACAACCAAATTAAGCTCCACGGTTCAATATACACGGCCAATTCTCATCATAAAAACAAAAAAACAAAAACTGGAAACTAGTAATTAACTAGTAACTAATCATGCATTATGGTTTGGAACATTATCAAACCACCAGTAAGTCACAAAATGGAGTTAGAACTGGATTTGTGCAAACAGTGTAGTAGTTCTTTCCAGTTATATGTTGTGCTTACCTCAACAGTAAGCATGCAGAATTGACACAAAACCTTACAAAATGAGCCACTGCACATATCATGGAGTACTGCTCATAAAAAGATAATCCTTTACCTGAAAAAAAAAAAAGTCCTTACTTGTTTGTATAGTTTGAGTAGAGGGCTGGGTCCACACGCTTTATACCCTGGCAGACACAAAAGGAAAATACTGTTAATAACATGTTCACCACACTTTTTGGGACATTAATCTTGACACGCACACGCACACACACACACACACACACACCAAACACACACACACACACACACCCACACACACACACACACACACACACACACACACACACACACACACACACTGAGGGAGGACAAGGCACCCGCCCAGCAGACGCCAGTCAGGATATGATGTCATCAGGTGTCAAAATGGGAAAAAAAAGATAGATGCTTCCTCTGTTTCTCCCCTCCTGACCACTGGTCACCTCTTATCTTTCAGTCCTCTCCCCCTTCACTCTCTTATTTACATCTTTATCCATTTCATACCCATTCCACCATTTTCTCTCTCCGATTCTCATATACCAGTCTTTAATTCCTGGTTAACTTCTTCCCCTAGTCAATCTCAATATAATAGTTCATCAACTTCAAGCCCATATGCATTAAGTTTGTCTTTCCCATTAGTAGTTTTAGCTGAAGCAATATTTTGGTATCAAACTATTGGATGACATTTTACAGCCACTGACAGGAAGATGAGGGGAATAAAAAGAGTAACACTGCGGCTGTTAGGCAGTTCTGTCAAAGTCAGTTGTTACAAGAATGCAAGCTACTTGGGACTGTATGTTAAAGCATAATTAGAGTGAGCTATACAATGCAAATGTATGCTGACACCCATTAAAAACAAAACCATGCTGTGGCAGTACAACTTTGTTTTGTTTTTTCATTCATTAAAATGTTATTTATTATGAACAATTGTTGAAGTTAATTTAATTTGTATGGTGACTTAATCACCACTTGGTCTTATAATAAGAAAATCCGTTACTTAAAAGTGGACATGTGTGTATACCTGGGATCGTAGTTTTGATACTCTGGATAGCTTCATAATGGTGAGGTGGGGTTCAAACCCACGATTTCCTTCTTGCAGAAGACCCTGCTCCTCAAAACGGCTCCGCAACAACTCTGCAACACAACACAACACAACACCGGAAGTTATAGAAGCAACGTGATACTA
>NC_045750.1:15484981-15485431 GCF_008692095.1 Etheostoma spectabile | reverse complement strand
TACTTTAACAAACTCCTCCTAGAGATTTCACCTGATCAACTTTAAACTTGGCCTGTCATCTTAAGATGTTACAGATGAAAAGTTATTAAAAGAAAACTTTTCTTCATAGGGCATGGCCGTGGCGGGGCGGCCATTTTGTGCGTTTTGCCATCGAAACAGAAAGTGGGTGTAACTTGAGTGCACATTGTCCGATTGGCTCGAAACATTTCAGGATTCATCAGAGTCGGCCCCTGACAACATATACACGCCGCTATTGGCTCAAAGTCATAGTCCCCCTAGTGGCAACAGGAAGTAGGCCTAAAAGACAAGGTGCTATACTTTAAAGAACACCTCCTAGAGATTTCATCTGATCGACTTCCAATTCAGTCTGTGTCATCTAAAGACCTTAACGATGAAAAGGTATTAAAAGAAAAACATTTAGTCAAACGGTGTGGGCGTGGCATGGCGGCC
>NC_045750.1:15482535-15484971 GCF_008692095.1 Etheostoma spectabile | reverse complement strand
TGAGTGTTTAGCAATGAAGGAGAAAATGGCTGTAACTACAGTGTACATTGTTGTATCTGCTTGAGATTTCCCACACACACCAAGAGTACTTTATTACTGGTTGTGCATCTGTGATTTACTGAATTACTTTGACCACGCAGGCCACGCCCCCTTCCATAACATTTGAACCATTTAAGGTATAGTCTTGTGTGAGGTGTCATTGAACTCAGCAGAGACTTCCTTTTTCACTGGTGGTGGTTTCACCCGCCCCCTATGATTTGGCCATGCCCCCTTTCACAAATAATGAACTGTATGACGTAGAGTCTTGTGTGAGGTATCATTGAACTCAGCAGGGGGTTCCATCTTCATTGGTGACCCAGAGACGCGGCTGTGTTTTCCTATTTGCTGTCATGTTTTCCTGTTTGATGTCATATTTCCTATTCGCTGTTTTTTAAATTTGCCAATTTGTTTTCCTATTTGCTTTTGTGTTTTATGATTTGCTGTTGCATGTTTCTATTTGCGGTTGCGTTTTATGATTTGCTTTTGTGTTTTATGATTTGCTGTTGCGTTTTTCTCTTTGTTGTTGCGTTTTTCTCTTTGCTGTTGTGTTTTTCTATTTGCTGTTGTGTTTTTCTATTTGCTGTTGTGTTTTGCACCAGTATTGGAATAGATTTTGTATAGATATATAAACTTTAAATTGTTCTGCTTTATGGCGGCTCAGCCTTTAACAGTTATTGAGCATTTTGGCATTCAAATAACACATTTTTCGTGTGTTAGGAACACATTCCATGCAGTTTGGTACACATCGTTTCATCTGAGCTGGCTTGAAAAATCCCTTGAAAGGAGACATTTTCCTCTTCAGTTAGACAAGTTCAACATACTGTGTGTATGCTGGGTTTGTTTATATATTTGTGTTTATGTGTGGGTGTGCATCCACTCACAGGTCTACTTGCTCCTGACTGGCGAGATGAGTGACTAATAGCGTGATGTGGAGAGTTGGGACAGGGATCATGGCTCTAGCCAATCGGGGCTCCTGCTGAAGCACCGCCTCTTGGACCGCAATCACAGCTGAACTGATCTGTCATTGGATAAATGCATGGTCAATCAGCAGATGCCGTCACATACAGTAACTGCTTGTTGTCTCTCGTCCTCCACCACCGCTCTTCCTCTCTTTCTAAGATCCAGCTTGGTATGCATGGGGGAGGATTAGAAGGATGAGACACTGGGGAAACGCCTGCAGTTCAGAATGACACAAAGGAGGCGTCAACACATGATGACCGTGGGGTAAAATCAATGTTTTTTCAGGGGAGCTTCTTTGGTCAATACTAAGATTTTAGCGTCATCATCCCCTCAGGTAATTAAATCTTGAACTTTTTTATCTGTCTCCCGGTATAGATTAAGCTACACTGACCATAACACTGACAGTGTCAAAGACTACATTTATTAATAATCTGGAAAGAAAAGAAAAGAAAAAAGTCTTCTCTGCAAACAGAGAGTCAAAAGGGTTTCTGAAATAGTTCTTTTTACTACCTTCTACTAGTATACAGTGGTGTGAAAAAGTGTTTGCCCCCTTCCTCATTTCCTGTTCCTTTGCATGTTTGTCACACTTAAGGGTTTCGGAACATCAAACCAATTTAAACAATAGTCAAGGACAACACAAGTAAACACAAAATGCAATTGTAAATGAAGGTGTTTATTATTAAAAGGTGAAAAAAATCCAAACCATCATGGCCCTGTGTGAAAAAGTGATTGCCCCCCTTGTTAAAAATACTATAACTGTGGTTGTCCACACCGAGTTCAATTTCTCTAGCCACACCCAGGCCTGATATTGCCACACCTGTTCACAATCAAGGCATCACTAAATAGGAGCTGCTTGACACAGTAAGGTCCACCAGAGATCCTAAAAGCTACACACATGCCAAGACCCAAAGAAATTCAGGAAACATTGAGAAAGAAAGTAATTGAGATCTATCAGTCTGGAAAGGGTTATAAAAGCCATTTCCAAAGCTTTGGGAATCCAGCGAACCACAGTGAGAGCCCTATCCACAAATGGCGAAGACATGGAACAGTGGTGAACCTTCCAGGAGCCGGCCCCGCCCAAAATACCCAAGAGCGCAGCGCACGACTCATCCAGAGGTCACAAAAGACCCCACAAACACGTCCAAGAACTGCAGGCCTCACTTGCCTCAGTTAAGGTCAGCGTTCATGCCTCCACCATCAGGAAAAGACTGGGCAAAAATGGCCTGCATGGCAGAGTTACAATGAGAAAACCACTGCTGAGCAAAGAGAACATCAAAGCTCGTCTCAATTTCTCCACAACACATCTTGATGATCCTTTGGGACAACGTTCTGTGGACCGATGAGACAAAAATGGAACTCTTTGGAAGGTGTGTGTCCACGTATATCTGGCGTAGAAGGAACACTGCATTTCATAAAAAGAACATTATACCAACAGTA
>NC_045750.1:15482390-15482512 GCF_008692095.1 Etheostoma spectabile | reverse complement strand
GGTCTGGGGCTGTTTTGCTGCTTCAGGACCTGGAAGACTTGCCGTGATAAAAGGAACTCTGAATTCTGCTGTCTACCATTAGATCCTGAAGGAGAATGTCCGACCATCTGTTTGTGTACTCA
>NC_045750.1:15480189-15482380 GCF_008692095.1 Etheostoma spectabile | reverse complement strand
AACTTGGGTTCTACAGCAGGACAATGATCCTAAACACACCAGTAAGTCCACCACCGAATGGTTGAAGAAAAACAAAATGAAGACTTTGGAGTGGCCTGACCTGAATTCTATTGAGATGTTGTGGTATGACCTTAAAAAGGCCGTTCATGCTCGAAAACCCTCTAAATTAACTGAATTAGGACAATTTGCAAGATGAGTGGGCCAAATTCCAGGACGCTGTAAAAGCCTCATTGCACGTTATCGCAAACGCTTGGTTGCAGTTTGCTGCTAAGGTGGCCCAACCAGTTATAGGTTTAGGGGGCAATCACTTTTTCACACAGGGCCATGATGGTTTGGATTTTTTTTCACCTTTAATAATAACACCCTTCATTTACAAATTGCATTTTGTGTTTACTTGTGTTGTCCTTGATATTGTTTAAATTGGTTTGATGTTCCGAAACACTTAAAGTGTGACATACAACATGCAAGGAACAGGAAATGAGGAAGGGGGCAAACACTTTTTCACACCACTGTAGTTAACCCACAAAAGGATCATGCCAGTGGTTTTGTATTTCTTAAGTCAATGGACTACTAATCTTTATCAATTTACAGCCTACTGTCCAAAGCATATTACAGCTTCTAAATGCCATTTACAACCTTCCATGCAGCCACACGTCCATCTACTTTAGCAGCATGGAGATGAACTTGCACAGACGTGAAACCTTCTAAAGATAATCAATCACATAAAAAATTGGTGATAGGTTGAATTTGTTTTGCAAAGATTTTGTTATGGCGATTTAAGCACAGGTTGTTTCAGAAGTCTCCTGAGTAGTTGGTTGAATTGCAAACAAACATGAATGTTGTGAATTCAGTACCTACTTAGAAATACAAAACTTGAGTGATTAATGGGTACGTTGATTGAATGAAAATTAGTTGGCAAAAATCACGATGGAGAATCTGCAATTTTGTTATGAATGTGATTCAATGTGCACAAACTCCAGCATGATTCCTAAAGTACACAAGTAAGTGAAGAGTTCCACAATTTTGTACCTGTGTGTTAGTGATGGGGATGGAGATAAAGTAGTTGGGTCGCATGGTCTCTTTCTTTTTCTTCTTGTTCTCTGCATCCTCTTCACTGTCCACTCGCCCTTCACTGTTTCCTCTCTTTCTCTTCCTCTTCTTCTGGACTGACTCTGGGCTGGGGACTAGAGAGAAAAGGCAAGCATACGTTACATTTAAAAAAGAAGTGAAAGTTGTAATTCAAAGAATCATTAAAAGATAACATCACAAAAGGTCCACACATCCTAGCTCTTTCCATGTAGAGGGGCTGGTCAGAGAAAATGGAAGCTCTGACATGAAATTGTCCGAAGTATCAGCAGACTTGAGCTGTTTCTTCATCAGTTTCCTCTTCTCCCTCCTCCTCTTCCTCTTGTTCTTCTTCTCACTCAATCCTGCTGGAGCTGCCAAGAAAATAAATAAATTACAATACAACACGCATACCGTAAACGTATGAACGTGAACACAAAAACACACTCAGGAGAACACTCATACATGGACATGGTTCAGAAACACAGTAAACTTCCTTACTCGCCGCATTCCTTAAAATATTGATTAACTTAAACTATACACCAATAAGGAACATTTTGTGTCAACCAAAATATTTTGTATCTAGGCTTTTGGGACAAAGCCTTAGTTAATTATTTTAATTTAATAACATATTGCACAAAAACAGCTGATCTGAATTATCCCTTGTGGGGTGAATTCATGCTGCTCCCCTGCAGGTGTAGATATAGTTTGCCGCGATGCCGAGCCAATAGATTCAAAACGTCATTCATCCCGGCTGTTGTCCCACCTGTTAATAATATATCCTGTAAATTCAAATTCAATTCATGTTGTAGTCCTACTGCGGTTGTGTTTATGTTTATTTTTTGTTGTTTGGTGTATATTTTGTTACTGCTGGCTGTAATCCAAATTGCCCCTCAGGGATAATAAAGTGACCTTGACATCTATACTATTAAAAACAGTTGTTGTAGTGCCCCAGCCCCAATATTGGGGCTGCTATAAGTCTTGCAGGGCACCGGATGTGGTAAGAAGCCACCAGATGGGAAAAAGTTTGACCAATTCTGAGAGATCAGGCATCAAAACTATGAATGAACACATTTGGAATTATGTACTTAACTAAAAAGTGTGAAATAACTGAAAACATATCTTA
>NC_045750.1:15471790-15480179 GCF_008692095.1 Etheostoma spectabile | reverse complement strand
TTTCTTCAAAGTAGCCACCCTTTGCTCTGATTATTGCTTTGTACACTCTTGGCATTCTCTTTATGAGCTTTAAGAGGTAGTCAGCTGAAATGGTATCCCAACAGTCCTGAAGGAGTTCCCAGATATGCTCAGCACTTGTTGGTCCACATGTGTTCATTCATAGTTTTGATGCCTTCAGTGATACTCTACAATGTAAATAGTCTTGAAAATAAAGGAACGCATTGAATGAGAAGGTGGTTCCAACTCTTGGCCTGTATTATATATATATATATATATATATATATATATATATATCAGAACTCCTTCAGGACTGTCTCACCCTCAACACAGTCTCTCCAGGTCTGACCCCAGACCTCTCTCTGCCCTACTCTTTTATCCTTCTTCAGGTTTTCTTAATCAGTTGGACATACAGCTCATACGTTCTATCTCCCAAAAAGATAGCGAGATGCGCACTAGCCCCGGAATCGCCCTCCCTCCACCTCTCCTGGCTTAAGGATGTGTCTATTACTCTAATATATTGTATTAGGTGCATACTGTTCCAAATGTTTCTCAGAAGCACTTTGCTCCAGTAACTCTGAAAATGTCTTATCTTACACATGCCAGACAAGAGGAGGGAGCGAGGCAATCCCAGGGCTGCAAGACATTTTAACTCTAGCACAATTTATTCTTTTACATTTGAAGCCATGAACTAAGCTTCACAATGTGGCACTGTGTCAGTTGGGTTTTTCAAGCGTACCCTGTTAAAGTGTTGAATCTAGTTTTGTCAACCCCAGTGGGAATCTCAGGCAGTCAGTTGTACTCACCTGACCCTGTGCCGGCTCCAGGGTCTTGTTGGACCTCCATGGTGACTGCATCCACCTGACCTGGAATCATCGTTTGATTCTTCAACTCCTTGTTTTCTGCCTGACTCTCCTGTACATCCTCACATTCACCACCACCCTCCTCCTCCTCGTCATTGTCATCATCTGAGGCACTAGCAGTGGTCTCTTTGCCTGATGAGATATCGGCTCGCTGCATAACACAAATGTATAGCTGATACAGACCGGACTGCTCCTAAAACAGAGAAGAATGATATAAACGGGTCACAACCATCATCAGATTGCACTTTCTGTAACCCTGGCAGGGAATAGCAGGAGTTCTTTTTCTTTCTAGAACTTTCTTGTCATTACCTTAAGTCTGGACCGGTGTGCAGATGGCTTCGGCTCGCTTACGTCACAACAGTGACTGGTGGATTTGGGATGCAGCCTGCGAAATGATAGTTCAGTGAAAGCAAGAACCCTCTGCAAACACACGATTTTTGAACACGTCGATAGGATCGGGCTGATGAGCATGACACACAGTTAGCTCAAGTTTGACAAACTTACGTACAACTCACGTGAACAGCTACCTAGTTGAACCATAGAGTCTATGAGTTGAACAGACCTTACAGTTAACTATAGCTAAACTAGCCGCAAACAGAGAATATTAGTTTACAACTCTCCTCGGGACAGTTACCGAAGAGAAACCTCTTGAGACCGACTTTGCCTTCCTGTAGCTAACACCTGTTGAAATGAATCGAACAGCCATGCTGCAGAACAACTGTTGAGCTAGCTAACTGTTAGCTAACTGTTGTGCAGCTATTTAAAAAGAATTATCGGACTGTCATTTACGATAACTTGTCATTATGTCAGTGCAAAATTCTCATGGTTGGAAGTCCTTTTGAGGAAAAAAATCCAAACGAATAATTAAAATAACATTTAGTTCCACAGAACACGAAAACATGGACTGCAATGCAGACTGGAAGCAGCTAGGTTACAATTTGTAAACAATGTCAATTTTCCGGCATGGTTTTTCAGAGTAAAAGTATTTTTGTCTTTCCAGAACAAAAGCATATCGGTCACTTAGCTGATCTACTTCTTCTTCTTCGATGGGGTTTTACGGCAGTCGACATCCAAAAAGTTACATTGTTGCAATTAGCTAATCTCTTAAGACATTAGCACACAAGTAATTATTAATTTGAGGAATTCAATTAAGTTTCTGTAAATGTGTTTAATAAATTTAACCCACTAAGTTGGACGGATTTTACACAAATATAAACATTTCAACTTTAATTTCTACTGCATATGAAATGCTGTCCATCATTAACATTCCTCTTTCTGTTTTTTGACATCTTCAAGCCAATTTGAGTAAGAGATATTATTGTAGGTCCTCGCAGTCAGCCATACAACAAAATTTAATTTAATTTCTAATTTGATAATGCGGTTCTTAAAATCTGTTGATCCAAAATATGTGTTTTGACATAAACTATTCATAGTGTAGTGCTGTGAAAATATGTCTTGCACTATGAGACACTGTGTAGTGAGATGAACTGTGCCTTGTTGAACTAAACTTAGCTCAGTATACATAATAGTAAAGCCTAAGTACATTAGGAGCCAAACTATTTTTACAGTATGTATATTGAAAGGATACAGGAGCCAAGTTTGTTGTTTAGTCATATATATATATATATATATATATATGGCATCCAGAAAAATGTATTGAAAGACTATCAATAAAGGACCACTGACAATATGATTACACCCATATATGCGGTTTATTATGTGTTAGGTATAGTAATCATCACATCTTACATGCTTTCTGCAAAATGATTTTGCAATAAGGTCAAGTAAAAATGCACATTCATGCTTTAATGCAAAAAATATCTTATGTGAAATACGTTTTTTCTTTCTTTTTACATAAATTGTTTAATATCGGTTCTACAGTAGATCAACACACAAAGATAATTTGTAAGTAACCTACTTTGTGGCATTTGCACTCTTTCATCACGTAACGTACATTCATGTCTTACTAATATCCACAAACAACAGCCGCAGCTGGAGAACTGAACACTGGACATTTGATTGTAGAAATTCTGTTTCATCATAAGGTTACATTTTAACTTACTTTAAACTAAAACTCCCCATAAAGTATGATGGTTAACAACAGGCCAAATGCTCAAGTCAACCTTTTTCTTTTCTTTGATCTACAATATAAATTTTGACTCTTATTTTAAATAAATCAAAGTTTTTTTAAGTGTTGATTTTTTACATAAAAAAACACAAGTTCCATGATGTGGCCTTAGAAACACAATAGCAGGAAATGGACAGAGAACTTTGTGTTTAGCTACAGTATTCACACCCATGATTAACAGGAATACATGACACCATTAGACCACACTCAGTAGCTGATCTTATTTTACCAAGGAGGAGAAAATGTTTTCTGCAAACAGTAAATTGTCTAAATCCATATTTTTTTGTTGTTTTATTTTTTACCATTTATGAACTCCATTAAATATTGTTTTACTTGTCATGGCCACTCCATCCCCAAAACCTACTTAAAACACTGTTATTACTATAAGCTTCAGAAGGCCTGTTGTTACCCCCAACTCTACCAGAAGTACTACCACCACGATTAGCACCCACACCCTGAGCATTTCCACTGGAATATTCCCCTTGTGGAAGGAAATGTTCCAGTAATTTGTTTTGCATCTGGGTAACAGCAGCATCATTTTGTTGATTCTTCAGTAATCCATGCGTTGTCTCATGGTAGAAAACGTTGACATGCAACACAACGTTAGCGTAGGCGGACCATGTTCTCATAGGTGTCGTGTACTTGCTCTCCCGTGTGTGGTGCATCAACACCAGAATGACGGGTTTATCATCTGAGGACACCAAAAGAGAGGAGGGATAATGACAAAAGGGAGGGAGGATGGAAAATTGGAGCTTGTATCTTCAACAGTAAGGTTCAGAATGGAAGGCGACTCTCAGAGACTGAACACAAATGATAATCAAAAGACATATATTTGTTTTTTAATTGTATGAATACCAAACTATACTTTTTTTTAATTAACATATTAGTATGTCTTTACTTTGATTCTATAAGTCAGAAAGAAACTTGTATCTCACTAATTTCTTTCCCCTTACCTTTAACATCAGTCATGGCTGCCTCAACATCTGATGCAACGCGTGAACAGATCGGGCAGAAGACAAAAGTGATCTTGTAATCCTGACTGCTTTCAATGAGCCGAACCTGATCCTGAACCTGCTCCTGGACTTTCTCCATCAGCTGTTGATGTGCATTAAAGGTTTTACCGCTGACAATCATCTTGTACTCCAATGTGACTATAGAGGAAAAAATGGATGTGCAAAATCAGATTTATACATTTACAAGAATTGAGTGGACCTAACAACAGAATAAAATTAGTCTTAAAAAAAACAATCTCTTGTGGACGGGTTGGCTACGTGGGCAGAGCAGGCACACATATACTTCGAGGTTTATGCCTCGATGCAGAGGTCCAGGGTTTGAATCTCACCTTGACGAATTCCTGCATGTCTTCCCCCTTTCTCACCTAGCTATCCTATCAAATAAAAAAAATCTTTAAATAAATAAAAAATAGCTCTTGCAACTGTATGTGGTTCCTTAAAATCCTGATTAAAAAAACAGATAAAACATACTAAAACCTACTATCCTCACACTGAGATACTGTAGGTGGAGTATTAACGTGCTTCTGGATATGGTCTGACAAAGAGTTTTACATTTTTAGAGTTATAATAGAATATAAAAATGAATGACACCAGATTCAGTCAGACAATCGCAGTATGGTGCACTATTTGATCACTGGAGCCTGACGTACCATACCAGGCAAAGAGTCTGTAACATAAAATGACATAAATGTTATGACTGACTCCAAGTCTTTTAGTCAATCATTTCAAAATCAACTCCAAAAGAGACCTCCATTTTGAGTTCTAATGTACTCTCAAAGTGAATATATTTATTAATCATGGCATGGGCGTGTGGAGTGGAGGAGAGTGAGATTCACCTTGTCTTCCTTGTGGACTGACATCAGTTGGGCTATTGTAACGCTCCGCTGGGCCAAAGGTGTCTGAAGTATTAGGACCTGCAAAAGACCCTGTTAGGTACGATGACATGATGTAATTACTGACTTTAAATATTATTAAAAAAACATCAAATTGATTAACCAACACTTATATGTGTAATGGGTGGACATAAGTTTACCCTGCAACCAGAAGGCCACAGTCTGTAATGAGATATTCTAAACTCAAGATTCACTGACTAGCTTTTTTTCCAGAAGTGCAGGATGTAAGTCTTGTGATGAGAACAGCTGGTCATATGTGTTGAATGGTTAGTGGTGAGCAAGTTGCATACTGTATGCTGGATAAGGCAGTGGGATATGGTTAAAAGATCCAGAACGAAAAGCTGCTAAATGAACCTTGAGTTTTGAATATTTTGAAACAGCTGTGGGTTTCCACAGAATGAATCTCTGGGCTCAGGTTGGATGTTTGCATTTTACAATGTGTACGTCAACAACACAAGTGTCCAGATACAAATGTGTCAAGGTTTTGAATCTGCTTTGAGTGTGAAGAGGAAAAAAAGGGTAGATTTACGTTGTGGTCCCTGTGGATAGCCACCAGTTGGGCCAGTATGAAGCATCATTTGACCACTGGTGTCCGAGGTACCTGTACCTGGCAAGTCACATGAAATGGCATCAATGCACTTACTGACTCCAAATCCTAATATGTCATTTCAACGATCAACTCAAAAAGTGACGTTTTAAGTTTTAACTGAACCGCAAAGTGAATACTCCTCACTAACATGTCATGAGAGTGTGAAGTGGAAAAGAGTGAGATTCACCTAGTGCTCCTTGTGAACGGCCATCAGGTTGGCCATTGGGGAGCTTCACTGGATTACAGGAGACTGTCTCCTGATCTGGCGGATTTTTGCTGAATTCTTCTAGAACAGCAAGGTGAGCATCAAGGAAACTCTGGACATTATTTATTTGGGTCTTAATGTCCTTCAGGATACAGAGGTAATCAACCAAGACTCCGTTGTTGGTTAGCGCAGCTGGAGAGAGAGAGAGAGAGAGAATCAAGTTGTGCATGTGTTAGAATGTACTGCCAAGACCAAATAGCTGTCCCATGTGAAAGGGAAAGTAATGCTATCGAGGTTGTACATACTCCTAAAAGATTCACGTGGGATGAACTCTTTCAGTTCGCTTAGGATCACACCAATTGGCTTCTGAAACAAAAAATATTATATTACAGAATTATTTCAAAATGACTTACACATTTCCTAATGGTACGGTTTGATGCGTGCTATGTATCTCTATTTAAATATCTCTCTTATCACATTTCAACCTGTTACAGTAGCTCACCTGTTTATGTATTATGTCATAGATGGTCCTTCTCAGTTTGAAATGCTTATGTTCGGGAAACAGGTCACGCAGTTCTTCACGAGTCAGTGACTGGATTTCCGAGTCTGTGCGTAGATCTGCCTCTGCAACAGGATGTATTTATTAGGCAACAGATCAGGGATATTGATAAGGTATTCTCAAAGTATTATCTTCAAAAACTAACAGTTATGAAAGTTGTGAGATGTCTGAGACAGATTACAGGGGGGTTGATGTCAATATATTCAGAAATGTGTTGAAAGGTGTTGAAACTACCATTTGTATTGATAACTGTACCTTTATTTCTTAATTATTTTAACTTATTCACAAGTGTAAAAGGTTTAATGGCTCGCCCTCTTGATAATGGAAGTGGTTTGAGGTTTCTATGTCAAACAGCAAAAAAAGGTATTAAAAGACTGAAAGCTGGTATTGCAATTTTATGACCGGTCCCTAAGTACGTCTATTGTGACCGGCGCGATGCACAGACATTCAGTTCTTTACGCCCTCAACGCATCATCATTTTTGATAATTTTGAGTTAAAAATTACTGTGAAACGTCTGTCTTAATATGCACTCCAACATACCCTGAAACCGGGGGAAATCGAGTCTTTGACAAGGAGTTATTGAACGTAACATCCGCAAAAACCGACGAATGTCAACATTAAACTAACTTCACCGCGGCTTGGTGTTGGGAGCTGGGAACATTTTCGGTTTGACACATTTTCAACAGTCGTTTTTTTAAGTTACCAGCACCAAAATGACAGTTTAGCAGTGACCTGCTTATAAAACTGAAGCCACATACTGTAACTGTGTTTATGGCTCCTCTTTTTTGCACTATCACCCTCTTTTACCCCACCAACTGCTTACTTACTTTCCAACACGTCCGCGGCTGTTTTATTGCTGCGTCTTATTTCACCCAATAGTCGTGACATGACTTCTTCTGTAGAAAAATGAAGAGTTAACCTATAACATGGACAATATCTACTGCACTGTATACATCGTTTTTACTGTTGTTGGACTCTACATTGCTTGTAAAAGATTTGAAACAAACCTGTGTGGACAAGCTGAATGTCCGTTGCTGCAGTCCTAGCTTTCCCAACCGAAATAAAAGACCTTCGTGACCGTAGTTCCGCTTTACTTTCGTAAATACAGTAGGCCTAGTCTACGTTTACAGAAAACGGAAAGTGAAACTTAAAGTAAGAGCTTATTTTAATCACGAGGTGACGTAGAGGGCTCTTCAAACGTTCATTGGTCAATGGAGCGAAATGATACAACTGTAGTCCCGCCCTGCTCACGCACCCGGCTCGTAGATAAAATTTTAAATATATAAAATAAAATACATATAATATAATATATAATATAACTAAATATATAATAATTATAATAATAATTATTATTATTTTATTATCATTGATAATAATAATAATACAACGCCAGCTATTTCTATTACATTGTTTGTAGGCTATGTATTTATTACACAGGCCTACAATATAGTTCCACCAAATAGCTTATGCATGTGCTTGGTCCATAAACACAGAATCATGATACAAATCAGGACACACAATACATATTAATACTTATCATCTATATCAAACTTTATTTTTAGCAGAATAAGTGTTTATTTTGCCTGCCAGATGGAGCAGTGGTTTGTCATTATCCTCCTAGCTGTGCCTCACAGCCTAAAAAGTGGTGTCATGTTTCAGGAACACAGCATGTTCAAGCCAGCAGGGAGCAGCACTGTACAGCTTTTTTTACCACACTGCAACATCTTACTGATGCTTTCTGTAATTTATACCACTTCAGTCACATGAACACAATCACAGTTGGTAAAATGATCTTATCTGTTCTGTACGGGCGTATCAATAGTTTGGATGCCACAGGATATCAACAGTGAGACATTATCTGAAGTAAGAATCAGAACACACGGCTGCTGTTTAGTACCTGGTATGAATATAGCTACTCTCAGCTTATTAACTATTATTCTGCTTTTACAGTAAAGGCTTAATGAGGATGAGAGGATGTTGGGTAGTAGGCCTATTGAAGCTCACCACAGCTCAACTGCTGCCATGCAAAATATCATTATGATTTAATACAACAAAAAAACACTTTTAAAATCTAGAACTGCATAGTCATTGGTAGGTGGAACAGTCTGCATGTGTATGTGTGTGTGTGTGTGTGTGTGTGT
>NC_045750.1:15469151-15471780 GCF_008692095.1 Etheostoma spectabile | reverse complement strand
GTGTGTGTGTGTGTGTGTGTGTGTGTGTCTACAGGACTTTGGGAGTGACACAAACAACACGGTGGTTCAGTTTGGCCTTACACAACGTTCTCCTCCTCTGACAAGCTGAAATATAAAGAAAAGTATAATGTGTGTTTGTCTGTGGTGTCCACTGTCATTCAGCAGTTTGTCTGCGGGTGTAGGAAGCCGAGTCTAGTCTGGGAGCAGAAACGGTTGGCAGACACTGACAGTAAGTGAAGTGTTTTCCTTTGCCGTGTGTCTTTTTGCGGAGGGCGAGACAGCTCCTGGTGGCTCTGCTTAGTCTCCTTCATGTATGATGATGGAAGTAAAGACAGTTTTGTGCGGATCTGACTGTGCAACACAGCGCTCTCTGTGTAATGACATGCAAAGGCGGTTGGAGACAGTTGACAATGTGTGACTTTTCCTTCAACAGCTTCAGAGAGGCAGTCGAGATGGGTTTGATACGACATTCAGTCGTTTGAAGCCAGTTCAGTGGGATCTCTGAACAGAACATTAATCATGTCAATGGAGGGATTAAAGCTTCATTTGCAATGTGTGCTAAAGAGTTTTTGCTATTTTCAGGCTTTTTGGCTTTAATAAATAAATAAATACAAAGTTACTTAACTGGAACATATAACCATTGGTTTAGTGGACCTTTTTTTTTTTTACAATCAGCGACAAACATCGGCCAAAGGATGGTAATCACACATCAGAAGTCCATCTGTTTGATTTGGAATATGCAGGGATCTTACTAAAGGAGTTTCAGGAAGTGATTTGGCCTCCAGCCTGATCTTTAGATCATGCCAGCTCTGCAGTGCAGCGTTGAGGACGGAGCCAACAGTTACCACAAGCAGATGTCGCCGTCCTACTTGCTGATCTCATTTTATCAAGATTATATTTCTGAGTAAGAGGCTAAAGATTTATTCATGGGGCAAAGTACTTCACAATAAAAGCATTCAGAACAAAATATCAAACTGGCAGGATAGTTACAAACATTACAGCAAGAAAATGAAACAAAGCAAAAGTCATCTGAATAGGATAGTATGTAACAATGAGAAGTAAACTATTGCAAGATTTTAATTAAGAAAGTGCTTTTCCAAAACTAAGTTAACAAAGTGTTTCACACATTACAATCAACAAATAGTCAAACAAAACTCCCAAGTAAAAACAGTAACACAATTCCAACAAGATAAAAGAAACAAAAAGACAAATTGGGTCAACTAAAAAAATTTCAAAATCAGTAAAAGTTGTTTGATAAAAGGTTGATTTGAGAAGAGAAGAGATTTCAGATGTGTGTCTGCAACAAAAGACGTCTGCCTGAGAATCTCAATGTACAGATATGAATACTTCTAAAAGGTCAGAATTCAAAGTGAGCCCACAATGATCCTTAACAGCAATAAATACAATTTTAAAATAAATTATTCTTGACAGTATTGAAAGGCAGTGCAAGGAGGCTAAAACAGGTGTGATGTGGTCACATTTTCGCCTGAACGGGTTTGGATTCAGGCCGTTAAAAAGGCAGTTGCCATAATCAAAGCGTGAGGAGATGAAAGCATTAGGATGGTAAAACATCCGATGCATTGAATGTTTTTAATATGTCTAAGAGGATCAAAACAAGATTGAAAAAGCTTCGTCGTACGCTGCTCAAACCTTAAATTACCATCAACAATACACCAAGATGTGGAGCCAAGACGTGTAAGATCAGCATTTTAACTCAGAGATGCACTCAGAGACTTCACCATAGTGCCTAAGTAACATTGTCAAGACTCGTATTCTGTCAAATCTGCCATGACGCTTGTGAAGTGACATGAACAGCGACATACAGAGAGCAGGCAAAACTCTGTTTGTTCAGTTAATATTAAAACCTCCGCTTGCATCATCTGTTCTACTGCGCAGAGTTGGTTTTGGATGCTGGAACACAAATGTAAATACCAAGCAAAATTGACACTGGCAGAAATGTTTTGTGGATGAGCGTAGAAGTGGACAGGATGATCAGAGGACTCCTGTGTAGTTGTGATTGAGTCCTGATAACAAGATGATATACATTGTGAAGCCCCTTGTGTGCACTTCAGTAACTCTACTCAGCAGCGGTGAAGGGAAGTGAAAGCAGCAGTATGAAGGCAAACAATGTAACAGGTGTGGGTGTTTGTCTGTGGCGGTCCCTGAGATGACAAAGTGGAGTAGTCAAATGTTTACCTCATAATATTCCTTCAGGGAGGTGGAAACCAGTTACAGGACAGCAAAACAACAGAAACTAAAGAAATGGAAGATAAAATGGACTAGTTATTGAGCCATGGCTACAATACCAGTTGCATGGAGGAGTTTTGTTTTACAATTATTTATTGCACTAAATCCACAAAATATGAAAGCAGTAATTGAAATCTAAAAGATTAAATTAAAAAAATGTGATTTATGAATAACAATGCCATTCCTCTACAGTTATGCAAATTAGAGATTACCTTGCAATTTCACCATGCAGCTAACAAAACGTAATAAATACTATCAAGCGACAATTACACAAATCAGTTCCTCTTCCTGTGTGTGCACGATGGAAATGTTGACCTTTGGATTTTTTTACCCAGAATGGAAAGACAAAGTCAAGTGGAGAAGAAGAAAAAGAAGAAGAAGA
>NC_045750.1:15467289-15469141 GCF_008692095.1 Etheostoma spectabile | reverse complement strand
GAAGAAGAAGAAGAAGAAGAAGAAGAAATGGGAATGCGTAAGGTCCTTGGATATGAACGGCAGTGAGATAAGGAAAGATGAGACGCGGCTGCTGTAAAACAGGGAACCGATGATGCAACTCAGGCTCCCTCACACCAGGACTCTCATCTTTCCCTCTTAACTCGCTCAATTAATGCAAAATGTGATTTTCTCTCATCGAGACACAAGCAACATGTTAGATTAAAACTCAGGGCTTTGTAGACACAAATTCACTCTCACAGACACACACACATACACACACACACATACTTGCTCACAGTTACAGACATTGCCCTCAGTTATTATGCGTTCATAAATCAAAAGGTTGTGACGGGAATTAATCTAAAACGATGGTGAGTGTAAGTCACCGGATGCAAATATGACAGCTTTATTAGAAAACTAGATTGCTGGAATTTGTCTGAATTAATGTGACACTTTTTTGATTAAATAGCAACCCCCTCCCCTCGCTAAGTGAGTAGCGGCTGAAGGATGGATCAGGCAACAGCACAGAACCAGCGGGGTTTCATTCTCAACCTGTTTTTTGTACACACTACACAATGCAGCAATACCTTTTGAATTACGTTTAATTATGCATTCCTTCTGTGATCCAAACACATTGAGAATACGTGCTGAGCTTGTTGCTAACATCAGAATGCCATTGTGACCATTTTACTTTAGCACGTTACAGTAACCTGCTAACATTTGCTTATTAGCACCAGACACAAAAACTTACAGCAGAGGCTGACGGGAATTTCATTAGTTCTGCAGGTATCTCATAAGTCATAAGTCATGAACCAAAGTATTGGACACATTGAAAATATAAGTAGACCTGATGATGGTGCCAGAGGAAACATCAAGGGGTCACTAACATTTTCCTTAAAGGTAAAAGTTTTATTTGATTTCTAGATAAATCACTTACATTTTGAACAATTTGTAAAAATGGAAATTTCACAATAAAAGCCTGCGGACAGTAAATGCAGGCTGAGTAAATGGGATTTTTACTAGTGCACCTGGTTGGTGGAACAGAAAACATCAAACTGCTCAGTCTGTAGTTCTGACAACAGTACATACAGCATACAATCTCTCCTTTGTCTCAATCGGGCTCTTTCTCACGCTTTTCCTCATTACTCGGTGCTCGCTCTCCCTGCAGCATTCGTCACCTGCTCTCATGACGAGGCAGGAGAAACATTCACACGCCCTTCTCTTCATTGAAGTTACCAGGAAAGGAAGGGAAAGAGAGGAAGAAGAGTTGAATGACTTCAGTCATACCTCCTTTCAGTTCACAATCCCCTCATGCCAATGCACATGGGTAAAACATAAGAGAGAGGTGGCAGAGAAGAATAGAATATATATAGTATATACATATATACAGTACATACATACATACTATATATATATGTATATATATATATATATATATATGTATATATATATATATACATATCTATATGGAGAAGTAGATTTAAGTCCAAGGTGTTATATGATAAATGTATTGAAGACACTGATTTGGTTTGGGTTATGATGGAAAAGAGGGAGTCACTCTGCTGATCTGACTGGAGTAAAGTTATTCCATCTTTAAGAGGAGAAGGAGGAGGAGGTTGAAGGGAGTGGAGGGCGAGCGATAACCAGCCTGCCGCAGGGAGAGAAAAGCTAAGTGGCAGCTAACGACAGAATGCAGATCACAAGCCGACGTGCGCTACTACACTGTGGCCTGGAGGTTTGAGCAACAGAGTTT
This sequence comes from Etheostoma spectabile, assembly GCF_008692095.1. Taxonomy (NCBI): domain Eukaryota; kingdom Metazoa; phylum Chordata; class Actinopteri; order Perciformes; family Percidae; genus Etheostoma; species Etheostoma spectabile. Next base: position 15,467,388 of record NC_045750.1, on the reverse strand, counting down.
TTGTATTCAATGCAAACAGCCTTGTGAAGCCAGTGCAGGCAGGGACTGCGGAATATGTGTGTGTGTGTGTGTGTGTGTGTGTGTGTGTGTGTGTGTGTG
>NC_045750.1:15462851-15467279 GCF_008692095.1 Etheostoma spectabile | reverse complement strand
TGTGTGTGTGTGTGTGTGTGTGTGTGTGTGTGTGTGTGTGTGTTGGGAATTCTGGCTGTAAGGGCTAAAGAGTGCTTTGGGAGTCGAGCCAGGAGGGATGTTGCAGCAGCCCAGGCGGGATGACTAAAGCATGAAAGGAGGGTTGGGTAAAGTCTCTTGCAACGGGGAAGGGGCGGGGGTGGGGGTGGGGGTGTGATACAGTGGATGGTGTAGACTCCAAAACCTGCACCAGCACATCTACAATAAACTGTGGTACGTACATCTTTAGAACAAAAATCAGTCCCTGTGCTGGTTGGAAAACATCAATGAAACAACCACCAACATACAACCAACTTCTGTATCTGTCTCATGTATTCTATGGCAGCCTTCAGAACATTGAAATGCCTCTCTGATGAATAAAATCTTTCTGCTTTCCAAAAATCCAGTGTTTGTAGAAATACTGAATATTTCAGGTTGTCAGCTGTGAACCTTTTGATGCCATATTGGAGCCACAGCATGAGCTACATCTTCATTTATTTCAAGTAAAGGAAAATTAAAAGTGGCACAGAGTTACAAGTCTATGTGTGGCTGCCACTTACGGTACTGAAGGAGATGTGGGATGGTTACAAAAACATCTAAAATGTAAAAAAATAAAAATAAAAATTCCTCTCACTATGGAGTCTCAAATGACATGGCAACTTCTACTGATCCTTTACTCTCTTGTTGGATTCTGCTGTGCAGCTGCCTTGGGTATTGGTGCTGTGAGAGTGTTTTTTTGTGTGTGTGTGTGTGTGTGTGTGTGTGTGTCCACATTCCCACACTGCCATCTTCACAGCACAAGACAAGCTTCTTAAAAAGAAAATACACAACATCAAGGGCTAGTGAGATTTGCTTTGTGTGTGTGACTGTAAGTCACCGTGTTTGTGTTTGTGCTCATGCGTTTGAATTCAGTGTGCGACTTCACACGTCTGCGGGTGTGTTTGTTGGTGCGTGTACATATGTGTCAGGGTGTGTCCATATTGTGTCTTTGCACGTGTCTGTGTGGGTTGTTGTGGGTGATAGTCATGGGAATGTGATCCTTTTGATCATGACAGCGGCATGGAGAAACAGATTACCTTTCACGGCTACTGTGACTGGAAACGCGCTCTCTCAGGTTGACAAACCTCACCAACAAATTTAATATCCTTTTCATTTCACAGACAAACACTGGGAGTTGTAAGGGGAGCTGAATTGAATTTGTTTGTGGCTATAATGCTAAATAATTTGACAATATCTGTCTTATTATTCCATTTTCTTGAAAATACAAAATACAGTGCTGTGGGCTTTGCTGTGTGTTGAAGAAAAACATGTTAAATTCAGCTGGGACAAGCTTAAAATGGATCCCCAAACCATTGACATAGCACAAGGATTCCTGGCAGGGAGATTATAATCAACAACAAGGATGCTGATTATATGATTAAATTAAAACAACCACAGAAAAAGATTGAACAGACGCTTTTTGGAAAATGCTTAGTTTTGCATGTGCAGTAGAGTCTGTGGTTTGATAGATTTTTGTATTGAGTAATATTCAGTTTAGCTCATTTTATTGAGTGATTCAGAGTTATAGTCAATGCTTTCCCATTCTCCGCTGTGATTTACCAGAACGTTGTTTCTTATTGTGGAATATAAGACCCAGTTCTCTCTTGTGTCACAGCATGGGCTAAATCAATTGCACAGAAGAACCATGGGAATTTACACTTACATTAATATTAAAATTGAATTCGGGATTTCAAGTGTTATATATACGGTTTTAATGTATTTGTGCAATGACCTGGTAAAGGCCATATCCAATTCTGAAAAGCTCTTAGCGTCCTGCTGGGAAAGAAATATCAGAAGCAGAGGTGTGCTCCTGCAACACTGGCCAGCTTGTAGGCTCATGCAAACTCCTAATCCAGTCATGTATTGACTTTTGTGCTTGGCGCTTGATTTCTGTGTACTATTACGGTTTCAAGAATGATTACGGTGATGGTGGGGATCTGAAGATGCGTGTAGAGCACAGTAAACAGCTTATTGTGATTACGATTATTAGTCAGCGGGATCATGAGTAACACGGAGTGCTGTAAACACCGTCTGTAAACACACTCTGGACTTTTGGCAACATGAAACTCATCACGGAGTGAGTGTAATCAAAGGTTGGTGGCACTGCTGATCCTGAAATCTGTTTTGGATTTATGGGATGCCCGGGATGGAAAATATCAGATGTTATAAAGGCTGCTGTCTCAAAACATACAGTGACTAGAGACCTGGTGAGATGCCCTGTAGAGAAAAGGAGGAGTCACTGAATGCTGCTGCTGTTTAAGATGCAATGTTCCTCTTACTGAAAAATACTGACTCTTTTTGAGTGACAGCTGCATTTTTGCCAATATGCACTGCAAACTGTAAATATAGATTTCACAGTAGCTGCAGTCTCATCAGCTTGTGTGATCTTCTTATCAGAACACGGGTTCTCATGTCAGATGTTTTGGATCAACTCATATTGTACTTGAGCATGGTGCATGTGTGTCTGTGTCTGTGTGTGAACATGCCATACCCCGCCCGAGGTAGTTCAGTTGTGTGTAATGCACCTAGCCTGAGGACCAGGGTTGCCAGGTTGTGTAAATAAATTAAAGCAACAAATTATGTTTAAAAGCTTCTCCCTCAGGCTAGGAAAAACTAAGATCCATTATTCATGGCCTTTACTGCCGGGAATCTAAAGGCAGGTGTGTGTTTGTGTATATGTGCGTGCGTGTGTTTGTGCCAGTATTTTTTTTCAATTATTCAAAGATTAACCGCCCTTGCCCCATCACATTATCGTGTTTATGAAACTGAATACCAGTTACATTTTGAGACCAGTAATGAAAACCACAAGTTTCTTCACGGCATAAATGGAGATATTGTGTGAGAAACATGAAAAACATTGAAAGCTGACACAGCAGTTTTCCCTTTCATCAGCAATCACCTTTCAGTAAACAAAGACAGACAGAAGGGGGGGAGAAATTGTTTCTAGCAGAATATCTTTTGAAGCTCCGAGAAACCACTAATTTGTTGAATCTTATTTGAAGGTTAAATGCTGTTTGAGATGAAATGAAACAGAGGAGAACTGCAGCAATCTTTTCCAGGTCATATAATCCAGGAGTTATAATTCTGGCAGCAAGTCGGTGCAAGCATCTCCCCCAGCATGCATGTAGTTAGCACATCTCCAACACGAACCTTCTTTACACATGACCACACCACTCTGGCTCTCCTCTTCTCCCCTGTGAGGGACTCAACTGCTGTAGATTCAATGTTGAAGTGAAAATAGTCATATGTCAACCATTTCATGCTCACCAGAAACCGATCTGAGTACCAGTCAGAATGGCTGCCGAGGAGAAGGTATTCATCTTCCTTCAACAACCCAATGTACCTGATACCATCAAAGCTTTAATGTGTACCTTTTTTATATTAACATCCGGTACATTCAAGCCATTGCCAAATGAGTTCCTGCAAAGCTAATTAAGAGTACCAGTTCCACAGAACTCCGTCTTTATTTCTCAGTGTCGTTATGTTTAGAAGATTGTGGCGCACGGTGTCTTTCCCGTGCAGAAACCCGAGTGACGATAGTTACCTCTTCTGAAGAGTTCGTTTTTTTTTTAAATCCTCTGTGTCCTCCTTAGCAGCTAACTACATCTTCATGGGGGCGACAGAAATTCAATTCAATTTTATTGTATCAATTCATGACAAGAGTTATCTCGAGACACTTTACAGATCGAGTAGGTCTAGACCATACTCCATGATTTACAAGGACCCAACAGTTCCAGTAGCATCCTCCAGAGCAAGCAACAGGGGCGAGGAAAAAGTCCCTTTTAGGCAGAAACCTCGGACAGACCCAGGCTCTTGGTAGGCGACAACCGGTTGAGGTTAAAAAGAAGAGTGGCAACAACAGTCACAAAAAAATAGTAGTTTGTCGTCATAGCAGGCCACTGTGCGGCATTACAAGGCACAGCAGGATGTAGCAGGATGTAACAGGGCATCGCAGAACGTGTAGCGGAACCATGGCGACAGCTACTACCATGATTTTGGAGCCTCCCTGATCCAAGGAAACATGCGCACTATAGCTTTAAGATGATGAGGCATCACCTTAACCAATTTCCTGCTGTGAATGTGAAATACTAGGCACATAACGTTAACAGTACTTTGTTAGAATCGTTTTGCTAGCCTAAGATTGGTTTCTCGTAAGCACGATACCTTAGATGCTCTCAAGCAGTGGCGTGCACAATAGAACAACATTCCCCATGTCTCTTTAGGGGCTCTGTAGTATTTCCTAAGCTTCTACTCTAAAAGAAAGTTTTTGTTACAGTGAAGCGGAATGAGGACATAGACTAGAGAGACACAAACGGAGTACAGACACTAAATACTCAGGGTAACGAGAGGCAGGTGACAAGAGGGCTGGGA
>NC_045750.1:15459928-15462841 GCF_008692095.1 Etheostoma spectabile | reverse complement strand
AAACATCAGGTAATCACAGGAGCGGGAAAACACATGAAGTAGAACTAAAGACGAGACAGAGATCAGACTTCAAAATAAAACAGGAAACAGAACATACAGACACTCAAGGAAACACAAGACAGAAACTGCCACACAAGACCAGGGAGGAAACACGGAGAAATAACAGAAAACAGGCTACAGAAACAGGACCAAAACCGAAACAGTTTCACATTTTGGGAAATATGTTTATTTGCATTTTTTGGCAAGAGTAAAATGAGAATATCAATTCCACTCTTGTGTCTATCAGGTAAATATGAAGCTAACTATTAGTGCAGGAAGTCTGTCTCTCTCTGCATGTGACACAATCTGCCTCCCAGCACCACCAAACATGTTACAACCTATATGTTTAATTCGTGTGAAGTGTAAAAAAGGCTGCAAAACTCCAGGAAGTTAATGGGCTAGCTGTTTCTCACTGCCCACAGTGTTTGTGCTAAACTAAGCTAAGCTAAACAGCAGCTGGCAGTGGCTCCACATAGTACACAAGAGTGCTGTCAAGTGGTATCGCTCTTCTCATCTAACTGTCTGCAACCTATTCTTAGTGATAGAATAGTGGTGATTACAGTAGTCTAAACAATACCGTTCCCCGTGATGCATCATATGTTTAATTTTGTTTATGCAATCCAACCACGCAATTTAATTTAAAAATGATTCACAGTTTTGTGCTAAATCATCGTCTGGATGCTGCTCAGCTCCCAAACAACCCATTACCTGAGTGAAAGCGGCGTTCATTTGCCGTTCATTTACTTAACCGTTGATGAGACGGGGTGTACTGGAGAGGATGCTGTGTTTGGTTTGGAGAATCTGGGCCTTTTTCATTAACATCTCCACTGAGAAGAACAACCTGAACAGTCATGGAGATTTTCTGCTACACTTATATGTTCACTAAAATGTGGTTAAATCCATTCAAGCTGTAATAAAGTTATGATTTCATTATGACTTCATTACACCTGAAACACATTCCCAGAATAGTGACTGCAAGCCACCTCATTTGAATTGAACGAGACTGTTTTTACATTTTGTAAATTATACAAATGTTTGCATTTAAGGCTGCAGACAAAGATAATGATGATGATCAGAAATGAAGAAGCAGATGCAGAAATATATTTGTTTCGGAAATTATGACAATTTACTACGGTTATCATCCGTTTTTATTCCAGTACAATCAGACTGTCTTTATGAATATGAAACATATGACCAGTTGACTAGCATTAAACAAACAGTGAAGTACTGCTTGCATGGTAATACATCAATAATAATAATTCAATAATATATTAATATAACTTCAAAATGGAGCATTCTGCAGAAATATTGTACTTTTGCTACTTAAAGCACATTTCTATGATACACCTGTACTTTGACCTGAGTAAAATATTTAATGCAGGACTTCTGCTTGTAATGCAGTACTTCCTCCTCTCATTATTTGAAGTCTTCATAATATTGCTATGGTGCTAAAGTTATATGAGGTTACAGCATGTGAGGTCATCCAGGGGTGTTCATAGATCTTGGTGGTGATCTCATGCTCAGGCTTACACTCCATTTTTCTTATGTTCTCACCTCCTTTTATTTAGTCCAGTTTTCTTTATTGGAATTTGCAGTTCTGTGTTTTCTCTCTGTCGCCCACCGACATTGTCTTCTTCTAATGTTCTGGCTTCCTGCAGTCGGAGGCCGGAGGGGGTCACTGCTGGGGAGTTGATCCTCATCTCCTCCTGGCATAACCTTTTGTCTTTCTTCCCGGAAGGTTCTTGCTGTTACTGTACCTCATCGCTTGCCTGGTGTCAACTTGGGAGCTTGTTAGTCATTGTGTGTGTGTGTGTGTGTGTGTGTGTGTGTATTTGTGATTTTATGTTTGGTTGTTTACAGTATATGCAAATGTATTCTGCAAATGCAGCAAAACAAACAATCCATTCAGACTATTACTGTTAAGTTGAATGATCAATGCAGTGTTTGGAGCCCCTAAACTGGCAAAATGTAGTGAAAGGACCAGACAAGACAAGAAGTGTAACCGTATACAAAGCATTACGTTGATGAATAATATTGTTATTAAAGGGATACTTCTCTGATTAGCATTACGCTTTGTATCAGTAGAAAGCCGGTAGTATTTTCAAATGGCCGTGCTTGCCTCCCTCTTTATTACAGGTGGAATACTCGACATAATACGCAAGCTTCGCCTGCCACAGAGAACAGCACCTCAGCCAGCGGTGCCGCCCGATGCCTCCAGCCGGGTAAGGGGACATTGAGTTCCAGCTAGGTGGAAAGCTAACGCTAGACCGCCACTTGTCCAATCTAGCCTGCTTGCAAGTGTCCGATCATTAGACAACAAACTGGACAACATCCAACTTCAACAAAACTCCCAAAGAAAGTTCAGAGACTGCTGTCTTTTTGTTTTTTGTGGAAACATGGCTGAACAACAGTGTACCGGACTGGTACTGTGCTGTCCAGCTACCAGGCCTGCTAGCAGATGCTGCTCTGTCGGGTAAGACTCGACGAGGTGGGCTGTGTTAACACGGACACCAACGGGTGCAGATATGAGGTGCTTTTATCCAACTACTGCTAACCACTCATGGAGTTTGGGACTGAGAAATTCCAACCATTCTACATTCTACTCAAATTCAAGGCTGCGTTCATACCCAGTGTTAACATCACTTTCCAGCCTACAATGTGTGTGCACTAAATGTAGCCTGATGTGTTTTAATGTCGTTTTAATAAAATTTCATTTTTATATATTTTAAATGTGTAACACTACTTGAGCCACAGTGAAACGGTTGAAACACTAGAGTTGTATTCCTCACTGTCTGTCTATGTCCTTTAAAGGACCGGTGTGGCTTGGGAATGGACTCTTCGAGCAGAAAGGCAAGTGCATTCTGGGATTTGGTG
>NC_045750.1:15456276-15459918 GCF_008692095.1 Etheostoma spectabile | reverse complement strand
CCACATGAGCCAAAAACACATTTTCTGTCTTTTCTCGGCGTGGACGGCACCAATTTCGAAAACAAAATTCATTTTTTTACTACATGAGTGACCCAATTTAAAGATTTATTCATCTTTCCAATTGTGAAATATCCCTTTAAAATAATTAAAAATAATGATTATTACTGATTCTAAATAAGGATTTATGATTCTTTTGAACTCAGAAACTAGTTGAGAAAAATGTAAAATGGAAGATACAGAATTAAATGTGTGAAGAAAACGAGTGTAAAAATTAAAATGAGCCTGGGAAAGACTGAAATCAATCAAGCTTCATTTATTTTATTATCTGATTAGTAAAGAAAAAAGGTAGAAATATACTGTAGATGCATATTTCTTTTTTTAAATCATCTAACTAACAATAGAATTTACTTCTCATTTACATTTGTTTGGATATTTTGTTAGTTTCAGGGCTCCACAGTGGTGCAGGATGCAGCTCATTAAAAGTATAAAGAATTTAGAGGAACATTGTAATATGCATTATTATCACACTGTTTACACTCTTTTTTTAAAAAAGCAGTCACAAAACAATGTGCAGAAAACAGATATGGTTAAAGACCAAAATGGTGTTACACTCAGGTAGAAACCAAAGCTAAGTTTTTAAATTTGTATTTATCACATTCCAGTTGACAAAGACAGACATAAAGAAACATAACTGTGACAAACTGTACGTTCTCTCCCTCCTCCGGCTCTTTACGTCCTCTCTTCAGTCAGACCCTTGTCTCTTTTGGCTCTTCCTTCCTTTCTTCAGCTCTTCATCCAGTACTTGTCAATTCTTGTCCTCCCTACACGCTCCTCTTGTTCAGAGCTCCTCAGAGTGGAAAGCTGAAGTTCAGAAAAGAAAACGACATGTGCGTCAGTCCCAGTTATTACAGGTGTGAATATTAAACCAAACCTGTAGGCATAGACATGTAGGCAACCTGCATAACATGATCATCTTTTCTTCCATTTCTGTTGTTGTTTTGACCTTGTACCTCTGTGACTGAACTGCTGTGTTGAACATAACTGTGACTAACGTATCTTTCTGCTACTCAATCTGAATAAGGGCTACTAGGTGTTGTTGAAGTGTTGTGAAATACATTAGCGCTCCGGTTCAAGTTTTCACTACAGTTAATTAGCAGTATTTTTAATGGGCCGTTGGTTCTGGTAATTTACTGAAGAAGATGAAGATGATTATTTTTATGCCTAATGTAGTTCCACAACTTAGCGGGTTAAAAGGGCGTCATATTCATTACAACTGTTAGTGAGCGAGTGATTACGTTCTGACAGCTTCATCATCTATCCGCGTGGCCTGGATTGTAATGATGGGCTCATCATTTGCTGTTCAATACAATTTCATGCTGATTAACAATTAATTCAGAACATTGCACATTTTCACACAATGTTTGATGCATGTAAATGCTATGTCTCGAATAAGATGTCGGGAGATGAGCATCTTATTCACAATCTTAGGTTTGAGTCTTTGTCATGAAATGGTTCATTAGTATGAGGGGATGTTTTCTTACATGTGATGGTTTCAGTTAGCTGGTGAATACCTTCCTCCTCCTCATCAGGGGCCACCAAACTAGCTGCAAAAGTCCACATCATCTCCAACCAATCGGTGCTCTCCTGAGCTGTGACGTCAACTGGGACTCCAGCAGGGCTCGATTTTATTGGACGAAAACCACCTAAAAGGAACAAAAGAAATAGAACAATAGATCAGAAAACAAAAACAAATATATTGTAAAGCAGAGCCTAATGGGATGTGATGAGAAAATATTTTAACAAGTAAAATTTGACTCAAAAAAGTAAACTGCGTGCCTCTAGCCTTTAAGCCTCTCTTAGCGATGGCAGACGGAGGAGGGAGACCTGAGGAGGAGAGACACACGACGTTTTCAGAGACATCGTGATGGGAAGTGTGGAGTACAGCTTGAAGAGAGACAAAGACAAAGATGCAGAGAGGGGAAAAGACACACAGGCGAGAGAATCCGTAAAGATAGATAAAGCCACACAGAAGAACAGTGATCAGTGCCCTTCGTATTTTCAGTCATTCACAGCCACCGACAGCTTTAGATGTATTTCGCTGCCATTATAGCAAACATGACAAAAAAGGAATTCAAAAATACACCGCACACAAAACACACTCCAACTTACAGAACATGTTAGAACTCACTGTATCAATGATGCGGAGGACATGCCGGATGAGAACAGAGCAAGAAACGGCAACAACTCAATCAAGTTTTCAGCAGCATTTGCATTTGAAAGCGTAACTTTGTGTTTCTATATCAGCAGTCTGACACTGCGACCTCAAACTCGTGACATAAAACACAATTTCTAATCACTCACACCCTTTGTAAAGGTTTATAAGTTGGAAATAATACCTTTATTCATGATTAATTACAAATGTAAAGGCTTTATAAATCAGTTATAAGACAATATTAAGAATGGATTTTGGGTTGCCAGGTTTGTGTACTTCCTCCCCCAGCAACTATACCAATTATTACAATTTAAAAGGGCAGACTTAATGGCTAATCATACAAGTTATTCATTGACTTAATAACTTTTATAATTACAAATGCTTTGCTGTTGAAACCTGTAATGCTTATTGCTGACTTTGAACACCAACCAACAACTTGATGCCGTCTTCAAAAGTTAACCTTACCAATTAATTCATAACTTGACAATTAATGTCTAACCAGGCAACCAACATTCTTCCTTTTAAATGGCTCATGACTGACCTTTACAGCATTAATAACTGCTTTATTAATTAGTAATACAGCTGTTAACTAATCCTTTCTAAAGGGCAACAGTAGGTACAGTCAGGGTTCAACGGTTAAGGAGGCATTTCAAAGCCAAGCTACACAATTAAATCTAAAACTATTATGCTTATTTTATTTTTCCACATGGAGGCGTTTTCCCAGCGGCTGCTCTCATTAATCTATCTTTGTTATAGTCCCACTCCCAGGTGGAAGAAGCTCTGTGCCTGTTTGTTGCCCAGTGTGGAGGAGTTGTATAAGTGATCCTCATAAACAGCTGATTAATGCACTGACATTTCTTTGATTGGCACTCCAGACAGAGACACCAGGAATAGAAGGCCAGCATTCCCCCCCGCTAACTCTCTGTTGTCCTTTCAATGTCGTTACTTATTCATTCAGTCTCTCTTCCCCTTTACCTTTCTACCTTCTGTCCTTTTTTGTTTATCTCTCTTATTCAAGTATCTTCTTCTCTTGTCTTTCTTCAAATCTATTCTCCGTCTCAGTCTTATTCCATTATCTCATCCTGTGGCTCTTTTGTGTCTGTTGTCTGTCTACTTGTCTCTAGGTGCTTTTATTTATGTGCAGTTTAGCAGCTACATCAAAATGATAAAACACAATAATTGTATGTATATATAGATATAGATGTATATGTGTGTGTGTATAAATATGTGTGTGTATAAATGTATATATGTATGTGTATAAATGTATATACATATATATATACATACATATATATATATACAGTATATATATATATATATATATATATATATAAATATATATATATACATATATACTGTATACGCCTAATGCGTATGTCTATTGTCCCCCACACACAGACACACACACACACACACACACAGACACACAC
>NC_045750.1:15453760-15456266 GCF_008692095.1 Etheostoma spectabile | reverse complement strand
CACACACACACACACACACACACACACACACACACACACACACACACACAAGCTCTTTCCCAACAAGGAGAATTGCACTTCTTCTTTATTGTCCGAGAATGTCTCCTTGCTGTTTCATTTACACACACTGGCCTTTATTGAAATGTCATGATAGAGAAAAGCCTTGTGATTAAAAATGCAGCCCAGCATTTTGTCATTGTCAACTTGTATATTTGCTTCAGAAAATGGAAGATAACTGCAATGTACAGGGGACGCTTTGCTTTTTGTGGGCATTTACTCCTCAGCTCAGCACTATCCTTTGCCCTGGGAGAAACCTTTCTTACTTCTGTAGACTTGGTGAAAATATTTGAAATTGTCTTGATATCGCTACATGAAATAAAGAAAATGTCATTGAGGGACTCAATCTCCAACAGGCTGACAGATTGATGTTGTCATTATACACAACGGTCGTAACCCAATACCTTTATCTATTTTAAGCCTGTGTATCACAGGTAGAGAAAACACATGTAGCCTATATGCTATTTCCCACTGGTAATGCAGATTATGCATACACATGTTTTGAGTTGTCATGCTCATGAAGACAGGGACGGAGAATACACAGACTGGTGACAAATTAAAGGAAAACCTGAATGAGTGAGTGAAGTGGAACAGTCACACAGATGCCAATTTACCCAGTTGTGAGCCTTTGGGAGATTTTTGAGGAACTTGTCAGACAGCTCTCTCTTTTTTCCTTTAATATGCCATCCGTCTGTAGCTGACAGGCTTATAAACAGTTTGCATTATAACAGTAGACAAGAACAAACATGTCAGTAATTAAGTTAACAAAAGTTTTACATCAGGAAACAATGCTTTAAGGGTAAATCATCCCTGAACACTTAAGCTAGCACAGCCACATATATTCTTAAAATCAAGTCATCTTGACAATGCTAACCTTTAAGAGAACAGAGAGCTGGAGGAGTTTAATTAAACCTTCCGTTAATGTTAATTGCTCCAAAAAAGGGAAAAGGTTTGCAGATGAGACAGCAGGTACAAAATACACCTACTGAGCTAAATGAGCTTGTTACTATAACTGACTCGCTAACTGACATTTAGCATTTACACGTATTGTGAGTAACGGGACAGTGGTGTAAGTTAGCATGTGCTTGTGATGCATTTCAACCAATAGAGAGCACCATATATGCTATATGTGCTGCTTTAGTGTTGATTTACCCTTTAAAATGTTACAAACAGACGCTTGCGTTTGAAATACTGGACACATATTAGACAAGCATCATGTATAACTTCATCATCCCTGGTCCGGGGCAACAAGCATGCAGTGTAGCCAAACTGTCAGTGGTTTTGCTGTTTTTACCAGAAGATAAACACACGGGGTCGTCACAGTATGATGTGTACTCTTTGGATGGGATGGCAGGTGATTGACAGCATGAGGATGGAGAAGAGGTGAAGGGTGGGGTTGAAGGAAGGAGGAGAGTTGAGGAGAGGAGTTAAAGATGGGTCTGTTGGATGTGTGAGGCAGGACTATCCTTACACAGTAGAATAGTCCAAATAGCCTAAATGTTGATGTGTAGTAGTGGTGGGAGTGATAAGGAGCAGTAGAATTGATTGATAGGTCATCATCACGGTAAAATAACCACACACTGGAATTCACAAAAAAAATCAAAGGGATTGATTTCTTGTTGTGTGGTTGGAAGATCGGAGGCAGTTTGACCTTTGTGTGTCAGGTCTGTTTAGATCACTACATCCTAATGTTTACCATTATGCCTATGTGACTGAAGTCCATTTTTCTGAAAGATTTTCCTATCATTTCCAAATAGAACAATGGAATTTGTTACTAAATATAGAGACAGTAGCAAAGTCCTTTTAAAAAAGCTTAGTTTATATATATTACAATATATTTCCATTCATTATTGAAACCCCATACTGTAAATGTTCAATGCTGGCCTGTAGACAAATTTCACATTTTCTATCTGACATGCCGGAAAATAATTGTGTCTAGCGATTGAACACTGTCTATATTATTATAGATTTAGTGCCGAATAGCCTATACTAACATTTTATTTAAGGATATTGTTCCAGTGCCGATGGAGGTTCCACCCATTTGTCTTTTCCACCAAGGCAGTTCTGGTGCTGGTTCGGAGTCAGTGCCAAATATCAAACCGGTTCTTTGCTTTTCCACACAAATAAACCTGGCTCTGGGCCAAGAAAACAGGTTCCAACTCAGCACCAACTTAGCGCTGGTCTAGAGATAAGAACCGGTTAATTCAGGTATTGGGGGCGGGGTTATCATGACGTTCCAAAACCATAACTTCTGGCCGACATTTATAAAACACCGGTCAGCTGTTGACCATAGAGAGCTGTGAATGTTAGCTTTTGACATGGATGGGAAACCGAAACAACCGTGGTCTGTGGAGGAAACCAACTGTCCGTTGGCTCTCAGGATGTGGAAATCCCAGCTGGTTCTTAGATAATTGGCGAGTAGAACCAGCACCAAACTGGCAACAGCACC
>NC_045750.1:15451165-15453750 GCF_008692095.1 Etheostoma spectabile | reverse complement strand
CAGCACCTGGTTAGCCTTGGTGGAAAAGAAATACCAGGGGTGTTGTACTGGGGTTGGGAATGGGACTGAGTACCCAGGGCCCTCATATGAGGAGGAGAACCTTTCTGCGGGGCCTAGAATTTTGTGCCACGCCCCTGGTTTTGCCAGATGTCCCTCATTTTAGGTCGGGTGTCCCTCACCTTCTGCTCTCTTTACTTTGGCTTTCTAAACTCCGGTTGATCCGGGAAACATCCTCTGAGCTAGAACTGACAATCAGCTTTCGCTTTAGGTATAAAGTAGCCTAATTTAAAAAATGTTCAGGGTTTCATTTCTTTGGCTAGTTATCATCCCAGATTTTGTGCTTGCTGAACAACATGCACGTTTCTTCTCTCTTGATTTCTCCCGTTGTGCTGCAATCAGACGTTTCTTTTTATCTCAAGATATAAATGAACGGGTGAGCAGAGCCTTGTAAGCCTGATCACAATGTGAGCAGGCAGTCTTAAGCAGAACGGAAAACGTTTGAAGGAGATCTTGACTGCAGCATTGACTTTAATCAATCAGTAACATGGCCGCGTTCTCATGGAAATTCATTTTCTGTTATCTCATGACAATGAAGGAATTAACCGTGATCACAGAAAACGAAACTTGATTACTCAAGACAATTAACTTATGAGCTGGAGATAAGATTAGAAATATATGAGGAAACAAAGCTGCTCTCATTGTTGTAGTGCAGTCGGCAACAAATGTAATTTTAAAGTATTACATGTCAACCAGAGAAATCACAACTTTAAATTAGATTAAATTAGAACTACATTTTTTTTATGATGACTAATAACTCCCTTTGAGTGTGTTATTGGTATGCATGTTATCAACAGAAAGTGTCCTTTCAATCCATTCTACCAGTGATGACATTGAAAATGAGAGGGAGTGGATAGACCCCAGTATGTACACAGCTGTATTTCTACACTTGTACATAAACTATCAACTGGTGGGCTGACTCCTTTGAGAGTCTAGGTGAAGATGTGAGTGTAATAACTCTAAAAACAGTGTGTCATTTTCATATCATCCGTCTGTCAAGTGGAGGAAAACACACACACCACTTTCAGTACCACCAGCACCACAATGTTATGTGATGAAAAGAAAAATGAGACGCCGCGTGTTTCCTCAAACTCGACACACGGACATTGAAAATGACAACCTTCATCAGAGCACGTCCACTTTTGAAGGCTGCTTCAAAAATGCCTGAAATGCCCAGATGCAATATGGATGTTTAATACATGATATGTGAAGAATGGGTGTAAATGAGTTGAAGGAACATGTCATTAGGTATAATAAAAAATTACAAGCACATTATAATCACATTATGATGGAATTATAATCATTATTGAATGGTAAAATTGATGGCAAACCTTCACTTGAAATGCAAACAATCTATTAAAAGATTAAAATGACAATAAAAATTTAAATAATCAACAATGAGGGATTACCTGTCAGAGTTTTATAGTCGAGCAAATCAAAAAGAACAATGGCGACTCCCGACCACGTGATGACCAGAGCCACAACCAGCAGCCAGGCCATCGGAGAACTAAAGGTCAAAATGACATCATCCAAAAATGTCTTCTGATTGGTCTGAGCTGGAGGGACCGCCTCCTTGCCGTTGGCTTGACTGCTCATTGGTGAAGAGAGCTGAGTACAAGAAGAGGGGTTGGGGCAAAGAGAGAGAGAGGGAGGCAGAGGGACACAATTACAAAAAAAAAGGAAGATCATGAAGAGAGCAAGGAAGAGGGACAGAAAGAGAAGTGGATGAGTTTTTGGATGACTGACGAAAAGTGTATGCTTTCAAACCACAATAAAAACAATGCAAAAAGAAGATGCAAGAATATATTCAATTGAAACCCCCAAAAAGTCTGCGTCTGCTATTAAAGTTAGATGACATCACACAAATCTTAATTGATCTGTGTGATGTCATAGCTAATTAGCTAACATGCATAGCTAAAAGTTAATTCAAGCAAATTAGAGTAATGGGATTGGAATTGTAAATCTCTGTTTTGATAAACATTGTTAAAATCACAGTTTAGTATTTTACCAAAGTGTGATTTGAAAGAGAATGACAAAAAGCCAAAACATCTGTGCCCAGAATGCTTCTAGGCTCTAATTGCAAAATTGGGGGAGCACCCCTTTAAACGTGCATTCACTGATTTTATTAGTCAACAGGGGGCAGCAAAAAAAGCAAGAAACAACTTTGACATGCTATCACCTTTAAACTTGATATGGAGAACTTAAGACATCCAGCACTTGCAGAGGAACCAATCAGCATTCAGATTTTTGCTAAAAACAGCTGCCTGCTGCGGTGGGAGCTGACTAAAACAGTTAAGTTGCCAACCAGAAAACCAAAGCAAAGATTGGAGCGTCACTAAAAAAGCTACGTAGAACTGACAGGAACTACACAGTGAGTGGATCCTTTTCTGTTTTTTTGTCACTGTGACATCTCTAAGTTCTCCAAAGTCTCTAAGTTTTCCAAGTTCAAATTGTCTGCCATTGGTGGCAGATTTCTGTTGCATGGGAAGACAACCTGTTGAAAAAGAATTAAAAATGAATTTGAGAAA
>NC_045750.1:15448389-15451155 GCF_008692095.1 Etheostoma spectabile | reverse complement strand
GGGGGGGGGGTCTTTGCTGTGAGGTCTGTAGTGTGAAGACACACGGTTACAGCCAATGGTGGTACTGATACTAATGTCCTGATATTGATATCTTCCCACCAGATTCACCACTAAACCAAATTTGTGTAACTTTAAAATGTGCTTAATGTGAGTAGCGTCTACAGTGCGTGCAACATGCCTGTCTGTTGCACTCATATTAGCATGTCTTTTTGATTAATGCACACAGCAGCTGTGCTCATTGAATAATTCAAGGAGGTTTTTCTTTGTGTGAGGATGAAGATGAGAGATGAGAAGAGAGAGAGAAGAGACAGACAGACAGACAGACAGACAGAGATACCCGAGGTGATGAGGAGATTAATTTTTGTCTCACTTTGAAAAATCTGCTCTACAAGACAAATTACTTCACCAAGAAAGTTTTCATCATTGTATGGCGGCGGGGCCGTGCGCCATAACATGATTATGTGCCTGCGTCAGGTTGTTTGTGTTCATTATACGGCGTGCTGCGACAAACGCCTGAGATGATTTATTTTTCCTTCTGTTTCTCTGCCTGCCTCAGACACAGCTTATCTGCAAATACAAAGTGATAGCTACACTGTTGTGGAGATTTTAATTCAAATAGGGACTGATATATTTGCCCTTCTGGATATTATTAATGAGGCCCTGAAGGATGCAGATCCACGTGAGTCCTGTGTGCTCTGTGCTGGTCCAGCTGAGGCATTTTACACCAGTCATTATGACAATTTCATTGACACAATTAGGTGGCGGTTTGGCCTCTAATGTTTCTTATCTTCACTTTGAATTAATAGCAGAGTGTAGATTGGTGACAATGTTGCTCATTCGCTCCTCATTATACTAATATAGACTTTCTCTCAATATATATGCTTCGATGAGTAAATTGCCCATATTATAGCCTGTTATGTAGCCTTTGCACTCAAACCCAGGTGGTGGGCTCATCTGCACAAGACTATTAAAAAATGACTGCAGCAACAAGTAAAAGAGCTAGTTGCAAAAAGCAAGAGTTCTTTGACTTGGCTGGATTAACCTGTTTGAGGGCCCAGATGGCAAAACGTTGATGTTGGACCCCTGTTAAGTCCTCCATCAACCCACAACCAGCCCTCTATGCATGTATACCTCCAGGTTCTCATCATGGATGGAAAATGGATCACGATACACATGGCAGCTAAATTACACGCCCTGAGACCAGCACTGTATCACATCACATCACAACTATTCGACACAGGCGCATTATTGTTGCATGATGGTTCATCTATGGTTTTAATGTGGTGCAGTGATGATGCACTGGTAATGTCTCAGATATGCATGTAATTGCATCAGATGTGCAGCAGTGGACGGTGTGGGTTGACAAGTCATAGTTGTTCTATGTGACTGAAGACACTGCAATGCAAGGTGGTAAAGCAGCGCACATTTTCTTGATCGCTAACCAAAATTGGGGTTAGCTGTAGCGCCAGAGAGTCAGTTTATAAGGGACGAGCAGACGTTAGATGTTTTCTCTTTTTGCACTTTCATTAGGACGTTTCATTGTGGTGAGTAGTCTAATTTTTCAATTTTTGTTAGCGCTGTCTATAGCCTATTTTCTAATAAGCTTTGTTCTTATGACAGCTTATTCCACTATTGATGTTTTTCAATTAACAAATAACATTCATAAACGTCATGGAATCTGTGGATACTTGTGTTTATTGGCAACATTGCTGTTTGTTGACGTTTGAGGAGTTGTGGATGACTACTAAACTACACTATTCATCAATGGCCTAATAAGCACAACATGAACTAAAGTAATAAATCTTACAACATGATTTTGACATAGGGCCCTTGTTATTCAGGAATGCCTCTTAACGTTTCTCTGCTCATTTTTGAAAATACTTCACTGTCACAACACTTTCAGAAAGTTGGGGACTTGTGTGAGAGCAAGAGATGGAGAGAGAGAGAGAGAGAATGGTCAGAATTAATGCAGCAAGGTTTGAAAGATGTAAACATTTAGTCCTCAAGTGTCCCACAATGCAATGCACAAAGGAATTTCACACATGAAAAAGTGCCATTTCTCTGTTGAGTTTACGTGATTGGCTGAAGCCTTCCAACGTCACCGTTTGATAGACATCCAATCACACATGTATCACTTTCTGTTAGTTTTTCATTTCTATACAAACTGCAAAAAATCTATGTCGACTGTACAATGTGATCCAGGACGGTTGCGTATTGAGAATATTTGATGTGTTTTTGATACAGCAGCTTGTCTTAGGCTGACCTTTCTATTGCTGTATTCAGATAAACTACAAAATCAATTTAACATGATTCTGCCCACGCACACTCAAATATGCATTTGTGTGCGCGTGTGAGTCAAGAAAGTTAACCATTGATCTGGTGAACAACAGCCGGCGTGTGTCATTTCAGAAGTTGAGCTGAGTGAAAGTGTGTGTGTGTGTGTGTGTGTGTGTGCTGAGCATTGATTTAGTGAAGGCCTGGCAACGGCTGGTAAGGCCGACACATTGATCCACAGCAGGTAAAACAGTCACGATGTCACAATGACAGAAGGTCGGAGCACAGTCTGAATGTCACGCAGCAGAGGGAAGAGGCTATCATCCACTTCACCACTATTCTCCAAGCATCTAATTACAGTATAGTAGCTTGAGTCACAGTCTGCAAACATTCACCCCTCGTATGTATCTATCCTGATGACCCAAACCACCTGTTGTTAAGTGCTGAGCTGATTTTCACACACAGACACACACACACACACACACACACACA
>NC_045750.1:15447184-15448379 GCF_008692095.1 Etheostoma spectabile | reverse complement strand
CACACACACACACACACACACACACACACACCACAAGGACACCAACTGCTGCTGCTGCCTCCTCCACACCAAAGGAATGAATAGAATTAGAACGATGTGGGTGCAGCTTACTATCTGGTCTTTGAGGGCAAATGAAAGGCGACAAAGGCAGTGTGGAGAGTGTGAGTCATTCAACGCATCCTTAAACCTACACAACATTACAGGTTGATTTCTAAAGACTCCCAACAACGCCACATACGACCAGTGTGTCTTTTTTTCCTCTTTCGTTTCCTGTTACGACCCTTTTGATTTATCTTGAGACCCTTTTGAGGGCCCCTGACCCCTAGCATTAAAGATTTCTTAGCTTATGTGCACAGGTAATGAAAGAAGGGAAATACATGCACTGTCAGAAGAGGGGGAAAAAGTAAAGGAGAGATAATACGTTATTGATCGTCAAAATATCACATCAAAGCAAGGGACAAGAAAAAATATAATGTTTCTTTCTTATGAAATACTGAATACTTTCAACTCTTCAAGCCTCTAAGTGTTTGATTGGACTGCTCGTAAATCACGCCCACATGCCCCAATCTGTGTTAAGGAAGCACGAGTACTGTACAGGTCATTAGCCAAACAGGTTGGAAACCACCGGTTTAACAGGTGTGTTAGGAGAATGAAGAGTGAGTTCCAGACAATATGAGTGAAAATGTTGCTATTTCTATACATTTTCTACTGACAAAGTGTCAGAGTTAACAACCTTTTCAAATGCTAATTTAAAAATGTTGCATCTCATGTGTACACTTGATATGCTTATAGTCAACAACAAAAAATATCAGCAAGTGGCAATATAAGGATACAATGTGGCATTTAATAGATTAATACTTTGTTTAACAGGATTTTCCCTAAAAACTCTGAAAAGGGCTGGAAGCACTACTAGTTCTTCTACTAGAAACACTGGGGAGATTCTCCCATCTGAGTCTCATGGCAGATTCAGAGAGGAGGTGCATCAGGACAGTGCATCCTGTCTGAACCTGCTGAAACACCCTCAATGACAATGTAAGTGACACATTAAAGCACCCATATTCTGCTCATTTTCAGGTTCATAACTGTATTTTGAAGTTGTACCAGAATAGGCTTACATGGTTTAATTTTCAAAAAACACCATATTTTTTGTTGTACCGCACATTGGTACAGATCCTGTTTTCACCTTGTGTGTTTA
>NC_045750.1:15447049-15447174 GCF_008692095.1 Etheostoma spectabile | reverse complement strand
TTAGCAACAGAGTGAGACATCTCACTTCTATACAATCTTTTTTTGGGAGTCACACATGCGCAGTGGCTAGGTAAGATCACATCAGCTAGATAACTCTCTCTCCACCTTTGGTCAGTACAAGGCAG
>NC_045750.1:15446814-15447039 GCF_008692095.1 Etheostoma spectabile | reverse complement strand
GAGACTTCTTCTAAACGAGGGTCACTTGTGGAATACCTGCAGAACAGGGACATGAAGTAGTTCTTCTGTATGTCATGGTGAACTAGTGTGCGTTGTAGCAGTGTTAACCATTGAGAACGAGCTACCATGCTAGCGCTAGCATGCTACGGTTAGCCACCTCGTCTCGGCTAGTGACGTAGAAAGCCTCACAGATTATAAACAGCTCACCCGGAGACTGAAGGCAGA
>NC_045750.1:15445486-15446804 GCF_008692095.1 Etheostoma spectabile | reverse complement strand
AAACCCGTATCTCACTCAAAACAGCATGGCTAGTTTTTTTTCCAGGTTTGTATGCTTGTGGAAGCACCAGAGACACAAAACAACACCCCGAATCCCAGAAAAAGTGACTTTTTCCTAATATGGGCACTTTAATGTGTACAGCACACCCAAGGAAGAAAAAGCCAGACATTCTAGCTAACATGTAGATTATAACACAACTGTTCATTAGTTTAACATTAAAAGTCCTTAAACACCATTAACGTTGCTGTTTTCCACCTTATAAAGTTTGGGAGTATATCCTCAGCAGCTAACCTTAAGTAGATACTGTAAATGGGAACAAGAAGGAAGAACTACATAGACCTTCAGCATTCAGTATCAGATCATTGTTATAAAGTTCAGCCAGAGTGACATGGATTTTTACAATACCTTGGGCTTTGAGTTTGCTGGATGTTTAGTGATAACCCTCACTCCTTCAAAGACTTTGGAAATGCACTGTTACCATAGAAACGCACATGTAACTCCTTCGTTAAATCCTCTTTGGCCCCAGTTGATTGTGAGAAAAAGACGATTGAGGGAAAACGCTCAAATCCGGCGGCAGAAAGCGTACAGCGATTGTAGTTAAGCTGGATCACGGCAGGTCTAAAAATACGCTAAAACCTTCCCCACAGGAGAAAATGGAAGGAAAGCCAGAAAACAGCTCTTTGGATGTTTTAGTGTTCTTGTTAATTTCAAAGTTCTTCTTGACGGATTCAGTTTGTGTCCAAGAGTCAAAGTTTCTGATCAGTTCTAGCTGGTTAACTGCTAGACAGTAAAACCAAAAGAGAGAGAGAGAGAGAGAGAGACCGAGAAGGGGTTGACATACTGAGAGTCACCCTGCCCCCTCCGAGGGTCCAAAATAGAGAGATAGTGGAAGTAAAAACAGGGGGGGAGACAGTCGAGTGGAAGAAAACAGGGAGTGTAGGAGCAAAAGATCAAGGAAAATGGGGAAGAGAAAAGAATAAAAGTGAAGAGGAAAGGGTCTAAAAGTCTCTTGTGCCGTGTGTGTGTGTGTGTGTGTGTGTGTGTTTGTGTCTCGGAAACACAGAGCGTATTAATCATGTTTTAATGATGGAGGCAGCCTACAGCTGATGTTACATCAGTGTTCCTCCTCTGAGAGGACCATTATTCCCTTCCTGACCTCACCTATACCGGACCCGTCCACTGCACAGATATCAAGTCCATTCCCTTGCACCTGTAAAGTGACTGAAGAAGGGCTGTCATTGATTTAGTTACATTGATTATATGCTTTAGTATGATGGGGGGGGGGGGTCCTCCAATAATTTATGGTCTTTTCTTTGTT
>NC_045750.1:15445341-15445476 GCF_008692095.1 Etheostoma spectabile | reverse complement strand
TGACAAATGTTCTCATTGTTGTTATTATTATTGTTGTTATTTTGTTGTCTTTATACTGTCTTTTTTATCTACTTTTTGATTCTTTTTTCTCGCTAAAACTTCTGCTGGAACTTTCAATTTCCTCGCGGGAGTCAT
>NC_045750.1:15443527-15445331 GCF_008692095.1 Etheostoma spectabile | reverse complement strand
GGATTAATAAAGAGAAGTCTAAGTCTAAGTCCAACAACAGCAGAACCAGTTACACAACGGGAGACCAAACTTATTCACTTTAGGCCTTCGACAACAACTTTGAAATTGTAAGTACTCAGAACATTAAACTTTTGAATCTGCCAGTCATTCTTCCAACTATTCTTACACTTTCTCCGGGGGAAGCATCTTTCCACGAATATTTACACCTTGTCAAATAGAGGTCAGAGTGAAGAGTAAATAAATCAATAAATATCTAGTTGAGCCCCATGTGAGTTCTTAAGTCCTGTCACAATTTTTTTTTCTGATGCCCAGTTCAAACGAGAGTTTGTGTGCAGTGGGAAGAAGTAACCTGACCCCCAGTCTTGCCCTGGGAGCCTGCGCTGCAGAGGCTATAAATAGAGATACAGAGCAGCTGGTGTTAACATTAGACTGGACTGCTTTATATGTAGGGCACACAGAGGGGGCTGAGGGCTGGAGGACATAACGCAACACAAATCAACACACACACCTACGCACGCACGCGCACACACACACACACACACACACACACACACACACACACACAGATGCAACATATAAAATTCATGTCCTAAATTCTGTAAAGCCATACACGATTAAAAGTTGAGGAATGTAGGAAAATGACTGGGTTGGGAAGGGAGCTGAACTTTACATTTCACTTTTTTTAAAAGCAAGACCCAACCAAGTATTATTACTGTAATATTTTCTTTGGATCCTCTCCAGAAAAGTTCTGACTACCTTGCCTTTAGCCAAAAATTAGTCACATGTGTGTCCCACATATCTGTCTCCTTTCTTTCTTGGCTCAGCCACCCAATAACTGTTTACTGTTCTGCCACATTTTGATTTTTCTTTTTTTTTGTCAGATAGCTTTCACCACACACACACACACACACACACACACACACACACACCACACACACACACAACACCACACACACCACACACCACACACACACACACACACACACCAAATGTGTAACCCGAAGACATGTTCTAATGAAGCAAACCATTCAAAGTAACTGATGAAACTAACAGCAATCAACAAGAATACTCACTCACACACAGTCGTGTGTGCGTGCGTGTGTGTGTGCGTGCGTGCGTGCGTGCGTGCATGCATGCGTGCGTGTGTGTGTGTGTGTGTAAAAAGTAAACGACTGCAGTCTTCCCCATGTTGACAGGTTCTCTATTCTCCAGTAATATATAACACTTTCACTTTAGTTGAGAGGTGATATTAACCAAAATACAAAGACATCACCAAAATGTGCAATTGTTGTTTGTACAAGTACAAGTACTGTATGTATAAGTACAATAACCTTGAATTTGTACTTAAAGACAGTACTTGTAAATGTACTGAGTAACATTCCACCATTGTTTACAGCTTACAACATGATCTACAAGAGAAGACAAAAAAGATGTCATCACTTTAAGTGAGACTTTGTTGTGTCCCTGTAGACTATCATAATATCCCCAGATAATTAATTAGAGACCACATTTATTCTTTATTCTTCTTATTTTGTTTCTGTTAAAAATACACACCTCTTCTGACTTTTTGCATTTAGGTCTTAGGAAAAGCACAGGTGTGACTAATGATATTAATAACAGCTCTGTTCTAATTAAAGGCTCTGCTCAGGTGTTTTCACTTATTCTGGTTTATAAGAGCTCCGCTCAGCTTGAAGTTGGAATGGTATAATTTCACTTACAATTCAATTGCTGTACTATTACATGACAACTGACATGATGCATTGTGATCTCAGGGTAACAACACACACACACACACACACACACA
>NC_045750.1:15434832-15443517 GCF_008692095.1 Etheostoma spectabile | reverse complement strand
CACACACACACACACACACTCACACACACACGGACAAATAAAATCGTCTGGCAGTGTGTTTTGGGGTATAGAAACTATTTTCTAGTAGTTTCTAAGCTGTACAAATGTGGTCTGTGTAAACCAACCATACCCCATTAATCCCAATGTAACTCCTGTATGCACCTTATCCACTTGGTTGCCATGACACCCCAAGGTACTAGCTTAGTGACAAAACGCAGCTTCCTGATGTTTTCTAATAACCCTACAGTCTACGGACACAAGTCAGAAGGCATACCTGTTCTAGAGGGTTCCACACCACGTCAGGTTTGTAGAAAAGTAGAAAAATCAATCATCTGACTTACTGGTAACTAACAAAAAAGCTTTTAGTGTGACTCAGACCTTTGGATATAACACTAATTGGAGTCTTAAAGGTGTGACTTAAAGGTCAGGCCAGTAGTGATATACTAGATTTCTCAGATTAACATGAAAACCTGCATGAGGGAAGTCAGGAGTTGCAGCCACACAATGCAGAACGTGTTTGGGTCTCCATGTGAATTGAAGCGCTGCTGGAAGTGCAATGGTTCTTGTTGTTGGAGGGACTTTTTGGTCCTGGTCAGATCCAGCCTGGTGTCTCCCAGCTGCCTCAGGTGTGTGCCTGTGCTTGTCCACGGTGCGGAACAGGCACGGGCAGGTCCGGGTAGCTGCGCCGCTGTCCGAGGTTCTGAACCCTAGCCAGGGACCGAGGAGCTGTGAAGTTCCCTGGGCTGAGGATTTCAAAGAGCCAAACATATACTTTCATTTTGAAAGTGATGCTCTGAAGTTGAGTCTCATAAAAACCTTTAAAAACTCCCAGCAGGAGGTTTCTGTGTGTTAACTCTTCAAAATGTATCTCTCTGTCAAAACAACACCCACATAAGCACACACACTTATGGCGTAGCATTGATGCTACGCTAGGCTTTTAAGGAGTATACAGACAGAACTGTGTTCACACATTTTGAGGTTTCTGGCGGCTCAAATCTAAAAAAGCCTATTTTATATTTGTGTTGGCACTTCATGCCGTTTCCTATGCCAGATTTCACAAACATACATTTGGCTGTGACCAACTCCACCACTGGCTGCAAAAGACTTAAAAAAAAGAAGAAGCAAGCAAGCAAAATGTCTGTGTAGCTTTCAATCAGAAATGTATTTTGGGTCGACGGGCTGGCTCATGCTCTGTGTGCTCTGTGTCAGTAACGCTGTCCCAGGGCCGCAGCATTGAACCAGCCTTGAACCAGCGGAGAATGGCGACGATGGCACCGAGCCTGTGATGAAAACAGAAGAGAAGAACACAACAGTCGCACATCTGCCACACATTTCCGTCTCTCTGTAACACTCTTTCCTTCACCTTCCTGTTTTGTCTCCCTCTCGCCTTGTAGCTTCCCACCCTCCTCCACACTTCTTATTTTTGCTTCTCTTACTTTATGTCCTCCTTTCACCCTCACCTCCTGGTCCACTCTATCTCCCACTTTCTTTCCCTTAACCTCCTTTAACTTTCTTTCATCCAACCTGTTCTGGTTCCACTTCCTCCCTCTCCTTCCCTTCTGCTCGAGAAATCTTTACGTCTCCCTTCCTTTTGTCTTTTCACCTCCCGCACTCATCTATCTGTATCGCTGTGTCTCAATTTGCGTTCTTCTGTACACACACTTGCTGTTTTAAGTGGAGAACGCATTCACGCTCACAAGTACGGCAAAATGCAGTGCACTATAAGAACCTAACCCAGATGCTGCACTCGTAACGGTAAAAAGGTTGAGAATGTAATGTTGGACACTTCTCACCCTCTATGGCCGCCATTTTTGCTGTGTAGATTTAGAGAAAGGACCACCGAAATTGTGGTAGTGGCTGAGGAAGTTGCAGCAGTTGCTCCAGGGACTGAATTATACGTTGGCAGTGTGATCTCCACCTCGCGTGAAACAGGTGAGTCAGAAACAGTGGAAGCATGTTCATTTTTAACAAAAATTGAAGTGAGAAAATGCCCTGCCTGGATGAAGGTGAAGAAGAGGTCAAATGTTGCGATCAGCACGGCCTGACGGCCACGTGCAGTTTAAGGCAACACTTTACTGTCAAAATTCACTGACTGCACAAGTACATGTGTACACAGAATACTTCATGGAAGTGGACTAATGGAAATGTCTGAATTGTGACACAGCATAACTCTCTATACCACACATAGTCCCACACTTTCCCTCCCTAAACACACACACACACACACACACACACACACACACACACACACACACACACACCCACCCCACCCCCCACCACCACACACACACACACACACACACACACACACACACACACACACACTCCTTATTATATTAGTAATAACCATCCTCCCTCCAGAGGCCAGTGTTATTGACTTCATTATGCAAATGCACACCAGCCCACAGCTATACTACTGATGGGATAAGACACACACAACACAACACAAACAAACACACACACACACACACACCAACCACACACACACACACACGCACAGGCTGTGTGTGCTGGCCAGGAAAGATTTCTTGCTGTTTCGGATAATTATGTCAACCAGTGGAGTAGATGTGTGTATTAGCATGAAATCTGCTAAATCCAATGGGCCTGGGGCTTTTTATATCTGTCATTGAGTGACAGTGTGTTAGTATAGAACACAATACAATAGAACAGAAAATGAAAGCCCACCATGTAAAAGTTGTATCTGAATCTGTCACACACTCATACTGCTTAAGGTAATACTTTTTTTTTTAAATTATAGTGGATTTTTTGAAAACTCTCTGTACCTCAGCATCCTGTAATCCTGTAAAAAAGACTTGGTGGTTTGTTATTTCTTAGCATCCTTGAGCAAGACACTGAACCTGGAATTTCTCCTATGTGTGTATGCAGGGGGGGGGGGGGGGGAGTCTATTTAGCAATTAATGTTTCCTTTTAACAAATTAATTTCTGTTATGTCAGACTTAAGAGTGTGGACTTAAGAGACAGAACTGTTCTCAAAGATTTCATTCTCACATTTTATTCGATTTTTTTGGCTCCACAAATATAAAAAGCCTATTTTACATTTGTATTGGCTCTTGATTTTGTTTTCAATGCCAGCTTTAACGAACGCATTTGGCTGTGAACAACCCTTCACAGGAAACAGACTGATGGCAGTGCATGTCAGGCGGTTGTATCCAGTGCCTACCTGAATGGCCAGAGTGCCTTCTGCAGTGATTTTGGCTTTGTGGCTCAGCCAGGAAGTCATTTTCTTCTCAACTTGACGCTGATCCGCAGCTCATGCAGTTTTTTTTCCTGTCACCCTGGCACTTGCTGGGCAGTCACAGTCGCCAAACCACGCTGTGTCTTGATACAAGTTCACAGACCTGGAAACAAAGCACTGGAGAGTGTACAGTAAACACACGTGCAGAGACACACAATCACACACACACACACACACTCGCAAACACAGTACTGGCAGAGGCAAGCCAGACAGATGGAAAGACAGCAGAGAGCAAGGAGGAAGTGGAAATTAAAGTCACAGTGTCAGGATGAACAATTAGAGCTCAGGGACTAATAGGAAATGTAAACTGACTGACTGAGGTCAGTTATCATTTTAACATCATTATGTCATTCATGCTACGTTTAGCCTATTGAGATCGCCTTTAACTCAATTTGGCTCTCTTGCTTTGACTGGGTTTTTTTGTTATGTTTTAAGCAACTTTTTGGTAATTATTATGTCAAAAAATATCAATATCAATATCAATGAGTAAGATATGGTCTGGCTAAAATTGTAGGGTATGCTAGCATTGCCATTGTTAGCTTGTTAGAATGCTGGATTATGCCTTGTTTGCATCCTACAGCAGCTAACATGGGTGTTGACTCTCAGTATTGTCAACAATGTTTAAAAAAAAAGCTTTTCAGACAGGAAAATTAAAAAAGTATAGGTCATTCATAGGTAAAAAAAAAAGAGAAAGACAGTTTGACCAAAGCTAAAAAGTCGGTAGAGTGACATTAATAGCAAAGCTGAAAACAAATACAAAACATAATGAGTTTAAAACCACTGTGAGCAGAGTGTTGGTTTCAATTGGTGATTTTTTTTTTTTTTTAAAGAGATTAAAGTGTAACAAACTCAGTATGTTTTTGTTTGCCTGTATGAGGGTCTGAGTGACTGACTGATTTACTGACTCACTGACTGATGATGAAAAAGGATATAAAAACATCTATTCAACACAGTTATTCAGGGAGATGATGCTTTCAGACAGTCTGGTCAAAGTGCATTAGAAATGAGGAGCTGCCTACTGTACCAGACACCTCATGCATTTTTAACCAATCAATATCCTCTTTTCTACATCTCTTCCACCTTCTCTCTTTGTCTCTCCATTTTTCTCTGCCTTTCCGACTGTTTCTTTGTTGCTTCTTTAGCTCTCAGGCTTTCTGTCTGCTGTAACGTTATATGTACTTTAATTGTTTTCTTCTGTTTCTCCTTGTTGTCTGTTCTCCGTGAGATGCTGCTGTTTATTCATTTGTCTGGTCTGTCTCCTCTCCCTCTGTCTGTACTCTCAGTCCGTCTCCAGCCCTATCTCTCCATCCCACTCATCAGTTGTGTTGTCCTTCCTTTGCTCTTTCCCTCTCTGCGTTGCTCTTTTGTCTTCACTCCAGTCCGCTCTCCCTGTCTTCCTGCGCCCTGTCTCGTCTCCTTGATTACATCATGAAAGACTGGACCCTCTGCCCCATTTGACTAACTTTGGAATGTTAGGTTACGTTTACTTTGATTTCATTTTAATAAAAACATGGTTTGTCTGTGCGTCACAGCACAGACTCCTGGAGTGAGACATGTAGACATCCAGAGACTTGAGCACCTGGGTAGCTCACCTGGTAGAGAAGGCACCCGTATATAGAGGTTTACTCATCAACGCAGTGGCTGCAGGTTTGACTCCGCCCTGCAGCCCATTGCTGCATGTCATTCCCCCTGTCTCTCCCCTTTCATGTTGTCAGCTGTCCTATACAAATACAGGCCTAAAATGCCCCAATTGAATAATCTTAAAAATAAAATAAAGACATACAGAGACTCACACAGCTATCATTTCAATCAAAGGCATTCATGCAGACATATTGAAAGGTTGGTTCACCAAATTACAAATATAAAGGGAAACACGTGTTCTCACGTTCTACCCCTTCTGTCGACCCATGCAGATGGTTTTGGCTTCATTTGTCCAAGTTTTAAGAGATTGGGCGAGTTGAATGAGGTGAATGGAAGTTTGATTGTTGTGTTAACTAGGTTGGAAAATGACATTTAAAAAACTCTCACAGTAACTTTTGTGTCTTTGGTACTCCAATCCTTAAGGATGGGTGATACCAGAAATTATAAGATGGTCACTGATGCATATCAAAGAGGGGTGAATACATCATTTCTCGGCTACTTCTGAATGTAATTACTACTAAGCAGTAGACAGTTATTTTCACTGTTCGCTGTTAATTACTTAATCCCATGCGTGTTAAAATGCGAGACAGCTTTTAACGGTAAATAACAAGTGATAGTCCTGGGAATTTTCTGAACCAACAAGGTGATCGCCACACACCAGCAGCAGAGAAGAAAAAAGCACTAGAAGATGTGAACTTATTGACACTTGTATCGATACTTCAAACAAGACCTATCATCTGTGTCAGTACTTCAGGGATCCATGTGCCCATCAGTGTAATCCATAGAGAGTCATCACTGGAAAAACTGCTACTACGTCTAGAGAAATAGGAAATAAGTTTGTGGTAAACATTTACTCTGACTCTGGAGATGTTGCTTTTGATTTCTTTTATCTTAAATGGGACTTTAAATGTTGTGGGCACCACAAATTAAATTCTATCCACCTCATATTTTTGTGGTGGCAGCAGAAATGACATGGATCAATTTTTGAAAAAACCTTGAAAAATGAAGCGGAAATCTCACCACCGAAAAGCAGCAAATCTGATCGACTGCATACCACTAAGAAAGAGTGCAGGGAACATGTACAATTTGGGTGAAAAAACACTTAACACTTGTTGTAGCACAGCATGCATATTTGCAATCACGCTACTGTGTGCACATATAAGGTAGATCAAAACATAATTCCCCATAATGCTCAGACACACTAACACTTTTAGTCTGCCTGTTAAGGCCACTTGTTTTCTCAGAGGGGAAACTCTCACGAATAAAATTACCCTGTGCTTCATTGAGACAACAGCACATATCCATGTGGGGATAATTTTGTGGTTGTTACGGGGGAAGTCTTTAGTCCAACAAAGTACAAAAGCAAGAAGTATGAGATCGGTGTTAGAGGTATTCTGCTTTGTCTTAAAGCAGAGATACAGCAGGGGACAAATGTGGATGTAAGAGGAAACGCTGTCCTCAAGAATCATTTCTGGGGATGAACAGAAACAGAAACTGCAGGATCAAATGTATTGCATAGTAATTGACCCAGGTCTGGATAACGGGACTTAAAGCTTTTTGGGATTTTCATGATACATTTAGACCCCGCTCTTGATAAATGTGTGACAACACATTGAATAGCATTGAGCTCCTGTGAGCTACTGCTGCAATATCCAGATCTAATAGCACTCTCAGTTCTGCCTCCAGGCATGACTGAGACAGAGTACATGCACTCACATGAGCACCCGCACGCGCACACACACACACACACACACACACACACACACACAAGGCCAGCTAATTAAAAAACAAAACACTTCCCGAGACAAGGAGCACAAATAAAACAGAATTAGTATGTGTTCATGGCACAAATGTCCGCATTCACACTGTAGGGACAGAACAACCCAAACACACACACACACACACACACAATCTGAGGCTTCCTGTTTTAGCATAGTAACCCAGGATTTTTTGTATACTTGCTGAGGATCCGCATTAAGATTTTAGGTTTATGATGGATTTCACAGGAAGTGTGTTTAGTTCTGCTGCTTGTGTTTTATCTTCATGTCCTCGTTTACCTTGAACAAGGTAACCCGAATGAAATATTCAGCGACGTTATTTAAGTGGATTTAAGTCCTTTCACTCTGCAATTCAAAGACAACAAAATAAATACATTAGCTTTTGGATTCCTGGAAAAAAAAGTCACTCTTAGTCACTCTTAGTCACTGTAGCAAATTATAGTATAAGCACAGTTGGTGGCTGCAGAAAATAGTGGGATGCTTATCACCCTGTGCTATAATAGGTATATAGCGGTGAAGATACCTTGGCTGCTGATTTCACAACGCCTTAGGCAGTGCTTCACAATGATCATAGATTAGATTCCTTAAAATTACACTTTAAATGGGATGTTACAGTAGTGAGATAGCATTGCAAGTGTGAAAATGTACTGCACATATAGTATATTTTCATTTTTTTTTCCTTACTCTGAACAGGTAAAGCTGGACAGTGTGTTGCTTGCATTAAAGAAGATTTCAGAAAATTACAGCCCCTAACCATTGTGTCTATTTTCCCCCCATTTATTAACACAAATGATCACAGTATTAGTTATTTGTTTGTAGAAATTAATGGGCACATAACTCATGAGTGACACCAACTACTCTACTCCATGATGAATGAAGATAGTGACAATAAGCAGTAAATGTTGGGTTTTTTATCTTTATTAAAATGACACTGGGTGTAATAACACATTGTATTTTCCTATATGTGCACACTGTTGGGAGCTTCTGTATCCAGCCATTCTAGTCCCAAGACACAGATGTCTATTTTGAGGAGGACCTTTATTGTGTGTGTCATAGTTACCGGGATCATTGCTGTGGAATGGAAACTCCAGTGAATATGGATGTGTATTGCCTTTGAAGTTGTTTACAGGTTACTTGTGTTTTAAGATGCATGCATCCAAGCTTCATTGTGAATTTGAATACATGCATGAGTATGAAAATGGCCTTGTAAAATGTTCAAAGGATGTTTGCTGACATTTCATTTACTGTCAGCTGTGAATAGAAAAAGTGGACAGAAGCTTTGAATATTTAGCGAGCACTGACTTGTCTCCAATCCCCATGGCGTGCTCTACCGTTCAGGAAACGTGTGTCCGAACATGGTGAGTTGTGTTGAATACTCCTTTGAATTACAAAAGAAATCACAGCTACACTTTGTACTTTGCATCTACAGGAATTCAGGTTTCAACGTCGCTGGATTTCTTCTCCGACAACACCAAGGATGTCAGTGCCTCAACTTTCTCTAAAAGAAGACAGTGCTGCTGAACGCTGAGTGTCTCTATGAATCACCTTGTGTGCAGAGCCAACGGCTAAAAGCCGCTCTTTTGCTGCACAAGCACATCGAGAGATTAGGAGATATTTGCCAAGATGTTGCTCAGTGTGCAGCTCATCCTCCCTTCTGCCACCAGCTCCATGTTGGTCCGGGGTTAGCTTCAAAATAACGCTTGATCTGTACAGGTTAAATTATTTTGTATCTTGATGTCTACTCCCTGGTTTATCAAAAGTCATTATTTGTTGTACACTGACTGAATACTCCACATTGTTACTTATCTGCTTCATCCTAGCGTGAATCCATGTTGTCAGATATACTGATGATGGAAATCTGCAAAAAATGCGTGTGACTGTGACATCTCCTGTCACCTCTTTCCCCCCGGATGGTGACAGGTGTCTGTGTCTTCCTGCTCTGTCGGATGTATTATTCCTTATCTTGCATGAAACCGAGAAGCAAATGGTTCAGCTTTTACCAAAACAGTG
>NC_045750.1:15434317-15434822 GCF_008692095.1 Etheostoma spectabile | reverse complement strand
CCCCCCCCCCCCCCATTTCTCAACTTGGCTTTCACAACCTTATAAAATACGCTCGAGAAATACATAAAAGTCAGTACACAATGTCCCAATTGTTTAAAAAGGAGAGAGCTTCTGCAACAGGTGACTTCAAGCAGATCATCATTTTATGTGGGTGTGTGTGCGCTGTGGAAAAGTCTTTCCACAGACTTTCATTACTCTATGTAAGACCCTTAATGTTATGGATTTGGGTCTGGATTTCCAGGCTAGCAAGTTGGTGCAAGTCATGAATATGTGTGTAAATCAGGAAAGAAAAGCCAGAGGCAAGCAGACTTAGAAGTGCAACTGAGTAACCTTTTCAATGTAATTTCCCCACGCTGGAGAACGTTAGTGAGTTGCATCAGGACCGGCTGGTGTTTTGAAGCAGCCACAGTCAGGACACACCATTGGCCCGTTCGCCATACTGCGTATAAAAAAGGTGCTATTTTTCTTTTTTTTTGACAGTGTGTTTATTGCAGATCAACCTTGG
>NC_045750.1:15434047-15434307 GCF_008692095.1 Etheostoma spectabile | reverse complement strand
CATTTGTTCATACAAGCAACATCATTTTCCGTTTTCTTATTCATACAATAACATGACAACAACATTGCTAACAATGACATCAACAACAATAAGCAGCAACAAGAATGTACAAATTGTAGTTATATGGCGGTAAATTATGGTGAGACACCATAGCAAATAACAAGACTTAGTTAAGAGAACAAAAAGCAACCCCCCCCCATCAGATCCCCCGAGTGTTTTAAAATCGGACCTCATGCCCTATTAAATACACTTTTCCTCCC
>NC_045750.1:15433884-15434037 GCF_008692095.1 Etheostoma spectabile | reverse complement strand
AATCTGAGCTTCTCCAGATGGAGGACCTCGCCCGGCTCTCTTAACCACATCTCAAATGAGGGCGCTGCCTTGGACTTCCATAACCGCAACATGATTCTTTTAGCCAGAACCATACCCAGATACACCATTTGTCCCTGCCAGAGTTCACAACAG
>NC_045750.1:15433400-15433874 GCF_008692095.1 Etheostoma spectabile | reverse complement strand
AGACCCCAGAATGGCAACCAGGGGGTTGGGTTTCCACTGCTTGTTTAAGGCTTTCGAGAAGAAATCAAATGCTGAAGACCAGAATGAGTAGAGGTTAGGGCAAGTCCAAAACTGGTGTGTGAGGGTGCCCTCTTGAGTCTTACACTTATTACAAAAGGTGCTATTTTACAATTTTGATGTCTCTAAAATAAAAATGGATGGAAAATGATCTCTTGACTCTGCAGTTCCGCTTTCAACTTATTGTTTTGGTTTAGGAAATCTTCAACAAAAGCAATGTCACATCTACTTTAATAGCATTTAAGTGTGTTTTAGTACGATATTCTTAGAATCTCCACACCATTGTTTGGGATTTATTTACTTCTATTGTTACCAGTGTTTTTCACCAGTGCAATATACTCATGTGTCTCACTTTCCCTCCTCACCTTTTTTTCTCCCTCTGTCATTTTGCATCTCCTTCCATCTCTTTCCATCTCT
>NC_045750.1:15431524-15433390 GCF_008692095.1 Etheostoma spectabile | reverse complement strand
CCCCCCCCCCCCTCACTCTTCCTCTCTCTCCATGTCAAATTGTATCTAAATTCTGTCCATCCTCAATTTTACCCGGTGTATGTAGCAGATATGAGTCTACCCTTCACTGGTTCAATCACTGAAACGGATATTTCACATTCATATCTATTTTCAACTACCTGGGTCTGCAGTTAGATAATGTTCGGATAGGACGAGCTGCAGGAGGAATAACGTGTCATGAGTGGCAGAAGGCGTGTGTGTGTGTGTGTGTTTTCTTGTGCATGTGTGTGCTTGTGTGGGCTGAGATAGGCTGGCAGCAGCAGGCATCTGGTGACATCTGGTCCAGACAGATAAAGTAAGAAACACGTACTCACACTTTCACTATCTGGAAAAAGGTGTAGTCTCTCTCTCTCTCTCTCTCACTCTCTCTCTCACTCTCTCTCTCTCTCACTCTCTCTCTCTCTCTCTGACTCTCCGTCAAAATCTTAAATGAGCTTCATTGACATGTGAGGATGTGTTGGCAAAGCACGACAAGTGACTTACAATAATAAGTAGCAACCTAAAATGGATCTACAGTTATGTACACAATACTTCAGCGGGCTATCTTTCATTTCTTCCACTTTGTCCTCACTCCCCCCCTTCCTTTCCTATTATGTCTTTTTCATACCGTTCTCTGACAATTAATACTCAAAAGACAAAAAATGGGTGTTAAAAGGTCCCCAGATGGGCAAAGCATCCGTGTAGTCCCCCTTTTACAACCCAAACCCAATACTGCTAAATTACGCATGTAAAGCTGAAACTGATCAGCAAAAAAAATCTTTTTTGGAATTCTTAAAATGATGGTATGCTTTCTTCTGTCTTATTGTTATTTCCAAGGTCTTGCTGTAAAAACACTGCCTCAATTTATGAGACAAAGGGTTGATTTTTTCACTTTTTTTTACACTTTTAAGCAAACAAGGACTACAAATCAGGGTTTGTGCCTCATTACACAGCTAGTACACCATCCATTAAGGCAAACTAGTACAGTGCCCGTTCAAAATGTATGGTACCACTAGTCGAGTAATGCAATCATTTCAGTAGGCTACTGCTGACTTAGTTAGCTTATCTGCTCAGAATTAGACACACACACATATACACACACACACACACACACAGATTGGATGTGTGATATATTCACCCTCTGAGCTGACAATGCTCATACCATCAGGGGCCTCACCCTCAGGTGAACTGAGGCTGAAGTCCCAGTGGTCGCATGCACATTTGGCCCGGTCAGTAACCTCTGTGAGAGAGCAGATGATGACAAAGAGAAAATTAAAGAGGCTGACTATTACAAAGGCCACAGACATGACAAAGATGGGGACAGAAAAAAGAAGAGAAGCGGGAAATTGTATAAAAAAGAGAGGTAGAGGGATGTTGAGGATAACAAATTGAGAAGTTGAGTGAAATCATGGGCATGTGGATGGATGACTAAGTCGGTAAGATGATGAATAGAAGGAGAAATGGTTGGATGAATAGGTGGATGCTTTGAAACATGGCCCCCAGGGAATCAACCATTATACATGGCACTGTCACTCAAGATTAGCAGCGTAATTAAACTCCTGTCGCACTGTGTGTGGTTTGAAGATGTCTGTGTGTACGTGCACATGCATTTGTTTGTGTCTATCTGAATGCGTGTGTTGTTTTCCTGGGCGTGTGTGTGTGTGTGTGTGTGGGAGGGGTAGACTGTGACAGAGATTGATGGTGAGGGGAAAGCAGGCTATTATGTTGTATAGCTCAAGCAGTGATAGCCTCTACACCTCTGTGTCTGTTTAAACTGCAGGCCATTTCATAGGCGTGGCACAAGTGACCCTACAACCCACACACACACACACAAACACACACACACAC
>NC_045750.1:15425575-15431514 GCF_008692095.1 Etheostoma spectabile | reverse complement strand
ACACACACACACACACACACACACACACTCCTCAATTTTAATTGCTTGTTTCCAGGGGCATTTTGTTGCTTCATTTGGATGTATTTTGCAGCTGTGATATTTTCACTGAACTCCAGCTACTGTGGGAACAACGCAGAGCTACTAAATTAAGTGTAATTTATAAATGAGGCAGTCTGAAGTCTTAACCCAAGGCTCTTCCAATAATTGATGGATAGTTGTGAGCAATTTTAATATCCTACTTGGTTTTTTTTAACACACTATTTCAAATATTCTGCCTTAATAGCAGGTTATCAAAAATTCCCTTTAGCCTTCAATTAAGTGAATGGCAAATGAAGATAAAATGACAAGTGAGTCAAGACTACCCACTGAGAGAGAGAGAGAGAGAGAGACTCATTCACTATAGTGGTTGAAGGCCATGTTCTTGAGCAGCTGCACGCCGACCAAAGCTACACCTCTCTCTGTCTCTGTTTAACTGTCTATGGTAAAAAGAGCCCCGCCGCTCCCCTGCCGAGCGGAACATCAGCCTCGTCAAGTCAACCAGAGGCAGCAGCAACAGGGGCGGAAGTAAGATCATTTAGCCTTCAAAATAAAACCATAAACAAGAGCCCAAAGAATGAAATATTCTTAGGTTAAGTTTTCAAAAGGGAAATGAAAAATACCTACGAACCAAAAAGAAATAATAAGCATGCTAGTGGTGCCTTCTGTTACCTGATACCAGCTTAACAGGTAGCCTACCCTACATCTCCACTCTTAAAAATATCTGTAGCCTAATATATAACAATAAATAAGCAGAGCAGACAAAAAAGATGTGAGCAAGCATGATCTATAGTGGAATATCATCATCAGGTACCAGGCAGGTACCAATATGACAAAAAACACTTACTTAGTTAGGCTACTTACTTACTTTTCAATACTTTGTTACACTTATATAAGTGCAACAAAGTGTTGAAAAGTCCAAACCATTTGAACCCGACCAGTAAACCTGACTTGAGTCTGAGGTGCACAAGTTCATTTAAAAAAACAAAAACAGAAACCAAATCCTAAAGGGCCCTGAGGACAATCAGACCTGATCCAAATAGGGTCAACCTAAACCTAAATAGTCTAGAGAACACCACACAATATAGAAACATTTGGGTTGGACTTCAGCATCTTCAAACACACATTTTCCTCCTGTGATGATCTGGCATGTTTGAATAAGGCTTTACTGGCACTGGCACATATTATACTGTGGAACAGGGACTAGCCTGTTTAATGTTAATGTTTAAATCTTAGTGTCACTGTTCAAAAGCAGTAGCTGGGCCAGATTAGTGATGAAGTGGAACTCTAAGATTTCCTGAAGTCAGTGAAGTAAACATGTGGACGGCCATTGTTATATCTGGAGGAAGAAAGTTGTTCAATTTAAAGTATGGGAAGCTAGAAAGCGGCCATTACTGTAGGCTAGGCTCTAGGCTATTAATAACCTAGAGTTTACGGAGTTTTGGTTTCTATTGTTGTCGTTGGCTACGGCCAAAGTAGCCCAGCCTGTGTTAATGTCATAGACTGTATACTAATATTAACGGTCTATGGTTAAGGTTAGAAAATACATCTGCAACAAACTAGCTAACGTCTCACCGTCTGCTTTTTTGAGGCTATGCTAGCCTACTTTAACATGTCATGTGGACATGTTAAATGCTTGGATGCTTAAGCTCTAACATGAATGTCCTAGGGATTCTACGACAAAAATGTCAAAGTAATGGGCTCAATTTGGAGAGTTTCTTTTTATGGCCAAAAACCAGGTTCAACCACGTCTCGCTTTACAGACCCTCGATCTTCCATAATTCCCACATAACAAGTTAAAAACCTTTATTTTGAAAATGTTAACCGGAATGGCTATGTTGTTGCGCGGTATTTGACTTGACAGATGGCATGCATGAGACGCTCCACGCGGCTGTCTCTCTCGGTCCGTTGGTCCATCCCGGTTCCCATTGTCTCCCTTCTGCACTCCTTGAAGACAACCCCGAGACGACAAAACTAAACTCAGCCGTTATTCCGCTCATATCGCCTCGTGTATGTTACGTTTGGAGACTTTACTCGACCTGAAATCTCACCCTGTCCCTCTCCATCCGAAATATGGACATGCTTTTCTGTCTTTATTTTTATTTTTGAAATGTTGTACCGTTAGAGATGTATTTGCTGTAACGGGAGGAGGCAGTGAATGAACCGACCAACGACTGACACAACGTCGGTTGGGTTGTGGAGCTGAAAGGGGGATGAACCGGAGGGTGAGGACTTGTTAGCCAACAGAGACGCCGACAACAGCTTCCAGCGGCTGGGTGACATATCCCAACATCCTAGGAACAACAGTACCCATCATCAAGTGGATAAAACACCACATTCGGGGAAAAAAGGGCTAAAACAGCCTACTGGATTACAACCGCGGTTTTGGGGATGAAAAACAACAACAACAACAACAAAAACGCGGTGTTTTTGTTACGGTGTGAATGAAAGGATCCTGCCCCTGAGAGGAGAGCAGGAGAAGAGGAGAGGAGAGGAGGCAAGGACCACTTTCACTTGTTTTCTCCACCCTAAAACAAATTAGGCTGTTTCAATCAACCACATCTAGGTGGCGCGTAATCGGATTATTAGACAAAAGAGCATTTAATCTGGAGAATACATCCATCTAATCTCACTGTCTCAGTGTTAAGTGGCTACTGTACTGTGCTAATTTTGTGACAAGGATGCGACTAATCGACGTGATTGTAGACTTTCTAGTCCAGTGGAAGCTGGCTGGTTAAGTAGATCTCCCCCCCCCATTGGTCACTATAGTTTTCTGTAGAGACCCACATTATCAGCAATCTGACTTTTTTTGACCCATCAATCAAAATGCACTACACCACCTGATTTATCAGACTACCGAGCTGCCTTTAGTTGCAGAGGCTTGCCAAAAGTGGTCCTACATAACAAAGCTCCGTGGACACATCGAGAAATAATTGTGGACTTGAATCATCCCTACGGCCCACCTTCCATCTTGATCCCTGACCCCATGTATGTTGGAAATCCAGGGGACCACGTTTCCGGCTGTTTACCTGTCAGCGACCCAGCCATTTGAATGAAGTAGTAGCCTTTTATTCCCCTGAGCTCCAGCGAGTACAGGGGCTGCACTGTTCGCAGAGGCCGAGCCAGCGAGAGCCTCTACCTGGGCTGCCAGCCAGCCAGCCCTCCGGGGGTTTTTTTTTTTAGATTTTGAAGGTCCAGCTGGAGGATTTGGAAGTTTCACCCAGAGTTTCTTCTCCACGTGGATCACTGGAGAGAAGGAGGACACCATGGGGTGCTGCAGTGGCAGGTGTACCTTGGCCTTTATCTGTGGCATACAGCTGGTAAGTGTTATTGATCCTGTAAGGGGGTGATTAAATGGGCAGATCAACCAGGAGAAAGAAAGTTCAATAAAAAAAAAAACAAGTCCTTATGAGGAATCAGAAAACACACCTTTACTGTACTTTGGTGGATGGAGGGAAAAGATGGACGATTGAAAGGTCACATTTCAGAAGTTAATAGGTGTGTAAAAGGTCATGATACAAGCTAAGATCTGGCTTCAGGGCTAAATTGACAAATGGCTGGATTGAAAGGATGAATGGCTGTTGGTGGGCGCTTTAAGACGGTACTAAGAGTCCATATAGAACGTTGATGGATAGATAGAGACTGGGAGGGATTTATGAAGGCAGCGGATGTAAAAGAGGGATGGATGGCTGTATGGCAGATGGATGGACGTATGGCGCAGGTAGCCTACATGTGATTCATGGGGGAACAATGTTGGGAGAGAGGGTGGGAATGAGCTGACATAAACTCATGGGATCAACTCCCTCTGTGTCTCTCTCTTTGTACCTCATTCTCCCCTCGCCATCTGTGTCAATGGGAACTGGTGGCAGGCAAGACAATAGGGAGGGAGAGGTGTGTGTGAGTGAGAGTGTGTGTGTGAGTGAGAGTGTGAGGAAGTGAAAGTAGGAACACGTGCTGCCATTAGTTCGGGCGAGTAAATCCTTCACATCAAAAGGAAAATCCCATCTGATAAGAAGCAGCCAATGACAGGTTCATTGGTTCTTTTTGTTTCCCAAGCAACAATATGTAGATGATCTTCTGTCAGGTTATGAAATGTCAGGATAGCTACAGCACAATGGATTTTATTAGAACAGAGATTTTCATCTGAAACCTTTTTGTGTTGAATCATACCGAAAGAAATCCATCTCATAAAAAGGAAGAGAAACCTCACACAACATTGGCAAATTATAGCCCGATGAAGTTGATACCGCGAACGTGTTTGCAAACTATTACCTAGTTGCATAACATTAGCATTTTAGCTCACAATGAATGCAGCTCTCCTGTTAGCTATGTTTCGTTCACCAGCATGTGTTGTCAGTCTGCTGTTTGGTGCTGAGCACGTCGCGTACAGTGGGTACAGGCTAGCAGAACGACCCAAACAATAAAGTTATGGGCCCTAAAACCCAAACCATGAGCTGAAAGACGCTAAACGCTCTGTAGAGCTGGACAGTCGCGTGATAAATCTCTGTGGGTTTGTCCCTATAATAATAATAAATTGAATTTTCTATAGCGTTTTTCACCATATGAAAGCTGCTTTACAGGGCAGGAAGATAATAAAAACAATGCACAACAAAACAAGATTCAGGCACAGATGAGAAGGGAGGGGGTGTGGGGCTTATGGACAGGCACAGGTGAAAAGAGGGGTCTCAAGCCGGGACTAGAAGATGGTGATGGACTCCGCGGTGCAGATCTCTTGGGGAAAGGAGTCCCAGAGCCTGGGAGCTGCCCTGGAGAAGGCTCTGTCCCCAAAACTGCAGAGGTTGGACTTGTGGATGCAGAGGAGACCGGCTGAGGTGGATCTGAGGGACCGTGAAGGATTGGTAGGGGGGAGAGGAGGTCAGTGAGGTATGAGGGGGGCCAGATGGTGGAGGGCTTTGTTGGTGAGGTCCAGGATTTTGTAGGGGATCCGGTGGGAGAAGGGGAACCAGGGGAGTTGTTTTAGGACTGGAGTGATGTGATGTCATGATTTGGAGCGGGTGATGAGGCAGGCGGACCTGTTGTAGGGATGATGATGATGATGATGATGATGATGTTGATGTTGGTAGAGCTAATGTTGAGGAGAAATGAGTTGCAGTAGTCCAGTTGGGAGGAGATGAGGCCTGAATGAGTCTTCCAGCAGCGTGGGGTGTGAGACAGGGTCTGATTTTGGTGATGTTGCGGAGGTGAAAGAAGAAGGCTTTAATGACATGACGGCTGTGGGGCTCAAGGGAGAGGGTGGAGTCAAAGATAACGCCAAATGCGGGCCTGGGGAGACGAGGGTGCTGTCGATGGTAAGACTGGGGTTATTGATTTTGCCGAGGGTGGATTTGGAGCCTATGAGGAGGAATTCTGTTTTATCGCTGTTGAGTTTGAGGAAGTTTTGTTGCATCCAGGTTTTACTAGCTGACAGACAGGAGTTAATGTGGGAGAGCAATGCCTTACAAAGTAAAAAGGTTTGCTGCTTTAATTTAATTAATCATTATTACGCTCCTCACTTTGGCTAAACATAACCAAAGGAGCATTATTACTGTGCAGCTGGAGGCTACCGTGGAAAATGAAGTACACCAGAACCTCATGTAGAATCAGAATGGAGGTTAAGCCAAGCTCACCACAAAATAAATCCTGCTTTTCTTTAAACGCTACAGCCTTAGTGGATCTAGAAGGGCGTATAGAAACTGAAGCCATATTGTGAAATAGAATGGGACATTGTATACAGTACATGTGCACCACATATACATAAACATGAGCTGAAGTGCTGGAGCATTCTCAGCTCATGGAGTCATGTAAGTATGTGCAAACTGAAGACCGATTGTCATGTTGAATAGGACACTGTTACAGTCATGATACCCTGTGTGTGTGTGTGTGTGTGTGTGTGTGTGTGTGTG
>NC_045750.1:15423023-15425565 GCF_008692095.1 Etheostoma spectabile | reverse complement strand
TGTGTGTGTGTGTGTGTGTGTGTGTGTGTGTGTGTTTTTAGTACAAAAGTTCCCTATTATACTGTTACAGATATTAATGTGTATGATCCTGGTTGTGAAAATGTGTGTGCTGTAAAAATTGGAGATTGCTATGCATATTTTTTTGTCTTTGTCAATCCTGTTTTGGACCAGCCGTGTCTACAGCACAATGCCATTGCCACAATGCCACATGAGATTGCCACATGTGCTGTACATGAAACATGTCATTGTGCTGTAAATGGGGATGCTGTGTGTCTCCGTAGGTGAAGAAGGGGTGTGTGTGTGTGTGTGTGTGTGTGTGTGTGTGTATTGTCACAGTGATAGTCATTGTGTCTAATGCGGTGGAACTAATGCTTTGCCATAGTCAACAACATGTTTTGCTCTGTTAACTGTTGTAATAGCTAAGTCAGCTGATGCCACCACTAGCTGAGCTGGAGGTCTGACACTACTGTATAATACAGTTTGTCCATGCACAGTTATTTCTGGTATAGTTGCAGCCCTTTGGGGAGGAGCCTCCTGATGGTAAAATCTTCACACGAAAATAAAGATGTTCCGAATACCTTTTTTTTTCCCCCTCCCGATACCGATTCCAATACTCGTGCAGTGGATATCGGCCAATACTTAGTACCGATATGATGTGTTAAAAAGAAAAATATCATACTACGCCTGCATGCATGACTGTTCCAAATGCTCCATTAAGCAGCGAAATCCCACATTTTCGACGGCAGCATGACTGTGATGTAATTATCATTGTGATTAGGCCTGGCTCAGGTTAAACCGTTAGTAAAACATGAATGAATACAGCAAATGGAAGCCATTTATTTTTAAATAGAATAGTAAAAAAACAGTTGTGCAACAGCAACCTAAATAAATATATAAATACTTATTTAACAAAAAATTAAAGTGCAGCCACAATATTGTAAAATAAAGGCATTTACATTTTTAAATAGAACAGTTTAAAAAAACAGTGCAACAGCAACTTAAATAAACATAGAAATAATTATTTAAAAAATAATTGAAGTACAGCCCCAATATTGTAAAATATAAAAGGCATTTAAATATTTGAATAGAACAATATAAAATAGTAACGCAACTAATGCTTTAAGTGCAGCCATTGTGTACTAAAATAAAAAGGCATTTAAATCTTTAAATAGTGCAGTATTTAACAATAGTGCAGCACCAACCTATAAAGTAAACAAAACATACAAATCAAAAGAGCAGCAGCTACACAGTAAACAAAAGATACATTAAAACATAGTAGGCTACACATTGCAATAGCATTTTAGCAATTTATTATTGCTCATAATTTGAAGAGCAAAGGCAGATTCTTCTTCAAGAGCATGAGCATGTCTGGCCTCTCTCCTCCTCGCCTGTTCCTTCTTGCATCAACAGTGTTGGACGCTGCTCTGAACCGTCTCTCGCTGTCAGCACTGGTGCAAGGAGCACAGAGACGCTTGGCAGCAGCGGCGGCCAGGGTGGGAAAGTGAATTTGGTTGACTCCCCGGTACCGGAGCGGGCTGTCTAATCTTAGCCAAGCCATGGGGCCTACGTCGGAGCACGAAATGTGTTCCCTGACGGTCTCGTATCATTTGGGTAGCGCAGTTTCCGAGATATATTTACGACCTGGCAAACAGTACCTCGGCTCCAAATGCCCCATTAAGCGGCGAAATCCCACATTTTTGACAACAGATGGGTTGGTCGTCCAGGACGATAAACTCCAACATTGTGTTTGGTATCTTTGTTGCTTTTTGGCTGTCTTCAGGGAATTTGTCTCGTCGTTGGAAGGCAGTTTCCAGAGTTTTCTGCTGCAGATCGCCCTACTTTTCCCCCTTAGCTTTGGTAAATTTTTCGGGCTCTTCAGAATGACGTGTCTTCAGATTTGATTTGATTTGATTTGATTAAGTTGCTGGTGTTGAAATTGCTTCTTTGCATATATTGCACGTCGCCGTCTTACTGATGGGAACATCCACTTTTAAAGTAGTGCCGTTCTTCTTCGCCCTTATAAAACAGCAGCTGTCAATGGCAGCACAGCGCAACTGTTTTAGGAGAAGAAGAACTGCGTCAGACCTAACGGAGCTAACCATTAAATAGATTCCTATTTCTAATAAATTACGTGGTATCGAATCGGTGCACGGACTCCAATACCGATGCCAGCATTTTCGGCAGTATCAGAGGCATATTCAATAGTGGTATCGGAATCAGAACAACTCTACACAAAAACACCAATTCTCCACACTGTTACGGTGTTTTTTGATAAATCTATTAAGTTCTTGTAGTGTCATTGCTGTAGTTGCCCACAGAAAAAACCACACCGCCCACAATCCTCTTTGTTCAAAGCAACCTAATTGACCACAAATTAAAAGGCAGCCTTTTTTTCTCTGCTTGCTTCTGCTTCCTGTTGGAGGTAATTGTTTTTGCCATGTAAACTTCCACCCAATAGTTGACCTCGCAGAGCAGAAAACAATGCTGGTCAGGTGTCTTATCTAGTGGAACTGATGTCTTATGGAACTCTTAACAACTCTTC
>NC_045750.1:15421562-15423008 GCF_008692095.1 Etheostoma spectabile | reverse complement strand
CCCCCCCCCCCCCCCCCCCCTGCTTCATTAGCTGGGTTAATTGGTGAGATGGGTGATGTCACACTGTAGCTGAGAAGAGATCAATGATCCAGGTTGGACATATGTCTGCTTCACAGCTGACTTCTGAAGTATAGTCAGTCACACCGGGGGATGCTGTGCCAGCTTGTGATCCAACAGAGTAGATGTGGTGTATTCCTGTGTGCTAGGCTGATACGCTGTCTGTAAGGTTACCAACACACAGCTCAAACATAATTGCTGACTAAAATAATTATTTTCTGCTTCCCTCATGCTATTCATGTTATTTTCATTATTGATTAATCTGCCAAATATTTCATCAACCATATTCGATCAATCATTCAATCTATAAAGTGTCACAAAATGCAAACGCCCATCAGAAATTCCTAAAGCCTAAGGGGACGTTTTTAAATTGCCTATTTTGACTGACAAATGTTCAGTTAACTATCATATAAGAGAAAAACAATAAGCTAATCCTCACAATGGAGAAGCAGGAACCAGGCTCTTTAGCTGGAAAATGACTTTATCGATTATGGTTATTGCAGGTATCTTTACTCAATCAACCAATACATTTGAGAAATATTACGATTTATT
This sequence comes from Etheostoma spectabile, assembly GCF_008692095.1. NCBI lineage: Eukaryota > Metazoa > Chordata > Actinopteri > Perciformes > Percidae > Etheostoma > Etheostoma spectabile. The sequence continues at coordinate 15,422,399 of NC_045750.1, read as the reverse complement.
ATTTAAGCCAGATTTTGAAAGGCTGTCGGGCCGGTCCTAAATTGAGGCGTCGCGGACTCAGTGGGAGTAGTTGATTTGAGGATAGGCTGAAGTACTGTAATCATGTGTTGCACACACTATTGCAAGTGTGTGTGTGTGTAAAGCTGTCGTCAAATTAAGATGTCTGCTTGCAGCGAAAATTTTACAAATCCCAAAATAAGAGACTTTTTTCTAGATTCACAATCTTCAGGGTTCACTACTCACCTGCGGCCCTTTGTTGCATGTCATTCCCAATGTCTCTCCCACCTCTTAATCTGTCCCTATCAATAAAGGCAATACGAGCCCAAAAAGAATGTGACATACTGTACATCATTAGATGAGATATACATCTAATGTTATACATCTCATTTCCTGGGGTCTTTTTGGCACTGTGAGGTTGCATGGCAACCAGCGGAGAAGCCAATAATCCCTGCGCCTGTCAAAGAAATAGTCCTGCACAATTAAACAGACAAGCGTTGATGTTTATCCTACAGACCAAATCAGACTGGGATCAATCTTCTTGTCCACAATAACTCTCGAAATCCTCCAAAAATGCTGGAATTTTTCTTTAAAACTCCTATTTTGAAAACAAATTATCATGGCACTCGGTTATTTACAAACTAGTTATTTGCTACAGTAATATTATGGGGCGGAACACGGAACACACACCAACTGTTGTAAACGTAAAGAAAGATTCTAAAATTGGTGCAAAACCAAACAAAGTAAAAAGATTATAGCTCCTCAGATGGTGTTTTTACCAACACCTATTACACACACACACACACACACACACACACACACACACACACACACACACAC
>NC_045750.1:15418776-15421548 GCF_008692095.1 Etheostoma spectabile | reverse complement strand
ACACACACACACACACACACACACACACACACACACACACACACACACACACGACGCCACCGGTTACTCACTTTCTGTGGGGATGGCTCTGGTCCTTGTTGCTATATCAGTCCACACACCTACCAACTGCTGTCACAAAGATGATTACTCAATCATCCAATGGCAGCAACCTAAGGCTTGCCTCCATTGGCTGGTTCAGTGGAGCTTTTGCAGACAGTTGCTGGGGGTTTATGTTAAGGAATGCTAATTATACTGTTGGCCTGTGTAAGTTAATTAAATACAGTAAATGGAGTAGAATTACAGCTTTGCAATTTAACACACCATAGTGCATAATTACCATAAACACCAGTAGCCTACCAAGACCAGTACACTTCAAATGACACTGATACCAAAAGAGTAGTTCATTTGTAATGTCTTTTTCAACCACAGGCTGTATGGGTTGTGGCTGTTGCAGTAGTGGCCCAATCGATTTAATGTCACATTAAATCAAAAAACTGTAAGCAAAACCTTACACATTCTTTACGTAATTTTTTTCTAGATCTGGGCACAAAAAAGGATTACATTTGAGCATTGTGTGACTGGAGGAGTTTTGATACTACTTACTACTGGGTTATTTTGGTAAAGCTACTGAGTTCCAAAACTCAGCCCTAGTAACTATGGTGAGATAATAATTCATTATCCAATAATAATAATATATAGAATTGATATGGTATTGATCTTTCAAAAACATACCAAAGAATAGGATACACAGATACTTGTTTTAGCTGGCAGTGCAAACAACATTTTGGTAATTTTCGCTGAATTTTCAGAAACCTTTCCAGTTTTAACCCAAATGTACCAGTAGCCATAGGTGATCTGAGACCCGGTGTTTGCCTGTCTGCTGCAGTACATTCCTGTGACATTTCCACCATTCAGGGACACAATGAATAATTTACCACTCGGAAGCTGCGACGTGAATGCAGAAATGCTATCTCTGCATGTGTGCCGTGTGTGTTACCTGATTGCAAAACAGGTGTGCGCCATCATTCAAACCCAGAAGTCAATACTCCTCTCAGATGCATTTCAGTGGGAAAGAAAACACAGATAAATCAATGTCGACATGTTGGACATTTCAGTCCAACAGTTAAAAGATAGTTTGATTGGGATAGATTATAGATCATTAGAGGCAAACATTAATTTCCTCAACTTGAAATAGAAAACATTAATTGGTGACTTTGGGTCAAAGGACTAGTGGGTGGGATTTGGGAGAATCTATTTAGAAATTGAATATAGGCTAACAATTAAGGCAAAACACTTATGTTTTCATTAGTGTGTTATCACCTGAAAGTTATCAGTGTGCTTTTATTAGCTTAGAATGAGCACCGCCTATTCATATATTAAATTCTTATATTGGAGTTTTGCAAAAAAAGGTTCACCTCCCATATAGTTTTATGATATTCAAGTTATTTTTTCCATATGCTGGATGTGCATCATGATGTTGGCTTTTCAGCATTTTGAAGCAAATGCACTTTGAGAGTGCTTTGAGTTGAAAGCGAACGGAGCTCCTGCACCCTTGCAGTCGTCAGACCTCCCTCTTCATCGCCACGACTCAGTGAGATAAAAAGACTTTGCTATCCTTTATGTACAACACCGCTTTCAACAAGGGCCACACGCAATCTCAGCTCCGAGTCTATAGATTTTCTGTCGCTTTTTCTTTTTCGCAGTCTCTAATTTGTCGGTCCCTTTTCCCCCAGCTCTCCGTCTTTTTATACATGCCCGCTCTCTCTGTGTATGTCTCTCTTGCCCTTTTCATTTTTTTCGTATCTGTCTCTACTTCCTCTCTTTCTCTGTCTCTGCTTTGAGGAATGCAGCATCACACCTTGGCCGCTGACTTGACTGGCAATCCATTCGACGGGTTTCAATAGAGCCTGTGCACAAAAACAAGCTTTCACCCACAGGTCCTGTTGAGGTACTTCCATTGTCCCAAATCAATCCGACATTAGACCTCAAACCTTGAAGATCAGTCCAAGTTGCATTCCTATTGTTCAGGTTGTTCCCTGTGATAAAAGGGTATTGTACTTTTCTGGCTTTTAGCTGTCAATAAAATACAGTGTCTCGAAAAGTGCTGGCTTTTGGAGAAATTGCTGGTGAATGCAGGGAAGGATGGTTTAGAGGCAGTGGGTACTAAAAACGTTGAATGGGCCTGGTGGGAGCAACTGTTGATGGTATTTTGTGTTAAGGGCATGTATTTTCAAATTTTTGATTCCCTCCGTTTTCTTGAGGTAATGTTGTTCCAAAGTCCCTTAAGTAGTCTTGCTACACCTGTCAAGATTTCCATTCTCACATGCATTTTAGAATGATAACTATGGCAGATTTAATACTCAATGTGCACTAACTTTGGAAACAATGGGACCTTGATACAGAAGTAAACCAAAGCAAACTTTCCACTGATGCTGATTTTTATCAGCTGCAGATAGCTAGCTTAAGCCAATTCTAACAAGAAAACTCCTTAAGTGGATTAAAACCCAGCAAATTCAATTTAAAGTGCAAATTCAATATTATGCAAATTTCCAGGTTCATAATTGTATTTAGAGGTTATATCAGAATAGGATTAGCATGGTTTAATTCCCAAAAAAACACCATATTTTTGTTGTACTGCAAATTGCTGGAGCTCCTCTATTTGACCCTGTGTGTTGAGCTCTCTGTTTTAGCTAAAGAGTGAGACATCGTACTTCTATTCCATCTTTGTTGGGAGTCGCACATGTGCAGTAGCTAGGTAAGGACTACTAGCCA
>NC_045750.1:15418267-15418766 GCF_008692095.1 Etheostoma spectabile | reverse complement strand
AGAAGCAGAGTATGAGGGCGTGCCACGCTAGCAGCTAGGCGAGCATTATAGCCTGTGGGACAAACAGAGTGCGGATCGGGCTGCATTTCTCATTTTTGGGATCATTATCCTGAAATACACCTTTTTAAAGGACACGACATGGGATTTATTTTTATTTTTTATTTTTTCTACCGCTGTAACGGATTGAGAATTGTGGTATTTCACTGGTACAGGTTTCAACTTCCAAATTTCAGGTATTGTGACATCTCTAATAGTCAGGCTTGTCTGTTGTCATGGTAAACAGTCATCTATAGGTGTAGGGTCTGACAACTCTGCGTTTCTTTGTGGTAGCTGGACTCTGTTCCACTCCACTGAGTAAAACCATGAATACAATTATTCAACACATACTACAGGCCCTTCCTAGATGTTTTTCCTACATCACATCTAATTTGACAGAAGCTGTTGAAAACGTTCTAACATCTGGAATGTCGTGATAAATAATACTGTTTAAGGGGGGGGG
>NC_045750.1:15414826-15418257 GCF_008692095.1 Etheostoma spectabile | reverse complement strand
GGGGGGGGGGGGGAATTGTGCCTGTTCTACTTAGTCCATCAACAAGCTGTCAGCAAACGACACATAATTCTCCACAACCTGCAGTCTTCAAGTTCAGTCAATACATTAAGGTTTGGAAAAAGACCAAGTTTTGCAATGGAAAATGTGCAGTAAGGTGTCTTTTACGCTGGAATGTGTCCAAGGACCAAGCAGGAGGCGGTTAGAGCCTCCCAGCCTGGATGTTGGAGTGCTGCTCCTGATGACAAGGTCTTTCACAACACATCTGGAGGTGAGCGAGCCTCTCTCTTCAACATTGATCTCTGATTGGTTAGATAGGGTAACGGAAGTGTGTAGTTGTATCTGGATTTGAGCCCTACTCTTAGCTGCTGTTATCATATTTAAGTCAATGAGTTGCTTGTGCTATAGAAAGTTTTTTCCTTACCTACAGCTGTGCCTCATTAGCATCTGTAATTCAATGTGTTTTCTCATACAGAGACTTTCTTACATTCAAACATGTTCCTAAATCTATTTCCAAAAAGATGACCTTCACCAGCACCAGGCTCACTGCAAGACCATTGTTTTTTGTCTCTTCTTTGTAAAGTTTTTTGTTTTTTTTATAAACTGCCATTTTCCACCCTACGTGTTTTGTTTTTTTTATTGTAAAAACAGCATGAGCACTTTTCCCAGTTGAGATTGTGTCGTGTCGTGTAAACGCAATTGGAGGCTCACAGAAATGGTGCAACACTATGATGCCGTATCAACTCATGCTGTCATCATAAAACAGTCTGGGGAATTGTGGAAGAGCGGAATCAGTAAAAAGTGAAATCTTTTTGTTTGAGTTGAAAAAGCTGACTCAATCTATATTCTTTCACAGCTCAGTGGATGCTTCAAATTGAACCCTTACACAGTTGGATTATTTGTTCAATAGTCGGAGTGATACTGACACACACAGTGTGAAATCACATCCGCTGTCTAGACCACTGTTGTGCCTCTATATATACTATATACAGTAAACTGTACTGTAGCACACAATGTTATATATCACAAACAATGTAATGTGCAATACTTTAGACAAGCAATGTTTTGGTTAGCATCTGTGACTCTGTCCTCAATTTCTTAAAAAAAACATAAAACAAAATTTTTTTTCTCGTTTTGGTATTGCGGATAGTTCTAAATACAATACCCATGAACCTCGGCCACCTATGCCATGGAGAGGAAGGTAGTCAGAGGCCTAAATCAGAGCTATAGCAAAAAAAATCATTGTAGTTATGAAAAAAATGGCGCCTAATTGCTGAATTAATCTCCAATTGACCCAGCATGTGACAATTCATTTATTTAATTTGCAGTTTGTCAAAAATCCGTTTTCTCAACAAAGGAAAGGCCCTTTTCACTGAAGACATTTTAACGTAATAGAAAAAGCGCATATAATAAATAATACAATGAACGAAGGCTGAATTCTATTCAGCTGATTCAGTTTCAATGCCCTGGTATTGTGCATGCAGGTTCACTGTCACCCAGTCATGGCTGACTGGGACACATGAATAGAACTGAGCCACTGGTAATCTCACTGTACAAGTACCAACTGTGCTTTTCCTGCTATAATAAGTCAAAATGTCACCTGTGAATAAACGTCTATCTTTAGCTTCCATCACCTTTAGCCGCGCAGGTGGCAGAATCTGAAGCGTGGCAATATTGGATGTTTCTTACCTTGGGAGTTAATAGCTCTCATTATATATATATTTTTTTTAAACCCCAAATATTTTACTGATGATTCAACCAAGATAGTTTTTTGTAGACATCCAAGTAAGTGCTCCAACTGTCACCTATTATTGTCAATGGAGCAAATGAATCGGCCAAATTACCACCTCCCAAATTACAAGTCCAAACGACATCTGCTGATTTTGTCTTTCGAAGAGACAATGTATCCGACAATAATAAAACGTACTGAACACTGGTGTCTTCCTGCAGAGTATCCATACAACCATACAATGAAAAATGGCACATTACAGTGTTTTGAATCCTTCCATACATGTCATTTTTATAAACCAAAATTCTCAAAATAATCCTCACTGCATCCCCCCCCAAAAAAAATTCCAAACCTGAGCACCTTAAACGGCAGCTGTGGACGGCCCTACTAAAGCCACTGCAGCCAGTTACCTTGGATTGCTAGTTTCTGTAGAACAATCTGGTGGCCAATTTCAGTCTTCCGGCATCACACTCCTGACTCCTGAACAAATCATCATTTCATATCGACACTCGGCAGGTGACGGCATGCAACAAAGGTCGCGTACTGGGTTTGAGCGAGCGATACCACAGGGTTGTGTGCCTGCTGAGGTGCTAAGATGTGTATCGACGGTGCTGGAAGCTGACCTTGTGCGTGACCACCACTGATGGATGAGCTGATGGACGTGTGTGGCTGAATACTGCTGCCTCAATATTTACACACCGGCAGATGGGCAGCAGGCGGACTGCTTGACACGAAGGGCGCACACACGGACACTTACTTTTCTTTCCGTTTTTATTTGAATACACTTCAAACTGCTGTGGTGCTTGCTGCTCCTGTATTGCTATTTACCCCTCAAGGTGAAACACTCCCCTATTGTTCTCTGAGAACTCATATCCTGTTGATGTAGTTGTTGCTATTGTTGTTGTTGCTGTGAATCCTGGTATTCCGCCTGCGCAGTCGTTTTGATCTTGTTACATCAAAGGAGTGCTTGATTTATAATGGCGAGTGACTGCAAAGCAATGCCTCAAGCTTCAGTACACATAATTATGAGATGGAGATATGACTGGTGTCAGAGGAACACCTCCTATGTGGAGGGAAAACGACCATATTTTCAGAATGACGCTAATATTTTGTAGAGTGTAACAGATTTTGGGGAGGCTGGGGACATTGCTTAGCACTGAAAGGTATATGAAGGTAGCAACACTTCATATTTAGATGGAAAAAAGCAAGGAAGGTTACAAGGTTTTCAGGTGGGAGCAGGAAAAAAATGAAATATAAGTAATATTCTATTTCTACTAAAGATTCAACCTTCCTGCCATCAGCAGTAAACTTGATTAAACATCTTAGACAGACAAAGTCTATAATATTGTTTCGGCTCTACTGTAACATAAACGTGGTAAGAATGTTGGAAATTGTTCTTACGTTTAATTTTATTCTATTTACCATCTTTGTAACTTGGGTTTCTTATTTTTTGCCACCATAGTTTTCTCTCTCTGTATAATGGTTGCCTTGTAATGTTCCTCTCTGTGTCTCACAATCTTTCTCCCAGCCTCTTACTCTCTCTTTTATTCTCTCCTTCGCTTCTTTGTACACACACGTTCTCTCCGGGGCCATTTGAGTTGCTCATGAAGCTGTGAAAACGATGTCTGTGTCTCTTTGTGTCTACATCCTGTTCCTTAGGTGAGGAAAGCCTGTGTGTGTGTGTGTGTGTGTGTGTGTGTGTGTG
>NC_045750.1:15411455-15414816 GCF_008692095.1 Etheostoma spectabile | reverse complement strand
TGTGTGTGTGTGTGTGTGTGTGTGTGTGTGTGTTTTCACGTGCAGGGACAGCAGAAGTGGTGGAGTCTTGCTTGTTGTAGAAGCCCTTCGTCTGGGATAAGGATCCAAGCGAGGAAGGAGGGGAAAAAAGGATGCTTGGATAGATAGATAGATAGATAGATAGATAGATAGATAGATAGATAGATTCATTCCAATTCACATTCATAGAGGACAGATGAATGTCTGTGTGTGGATCGATGTTGGGATGGAGGGATTGAGATTTGGTTAAATGAATGGATGAAGAGAGGGCAGGGGGATATGATTTGGGGAAGCAGGGGAGGAGTGGACAATAACAAGAGAGGATGGATCGATGATGGATAGATACCCAAGATGTATGGATGAACAGATGATCAATGGCTGAATGGGCCATTTAACACTGCTGTTATCAGTAATGACCGTAGATGGCAGGCAGTGGAGAGAGCCAAATATGTTGGGTGTTGACTTTGTGACAGTGAAGTAAATAATGTGTACGGGCTGCAGTCTTACAGCAGACAGTGGCACTTTAGAGCCTAAATGATCCTTTTGGCTGACTGTCCTAAAAGCTAAATAAGAGCGGCAATCCAGAAAGCAGATCAGCAAGCTAATCTGCTAGCATATTTATTGCAGGTCTTCTGCTTCGTTTGAGGTTCATTTATTGTCATTGTACAACACAGGGTTGCACAACAACATGCAGTTGCAGTCTCTTAATGCTACGCAAGACAAAACAACAAAAACAGTAGTGCATTCCTACAGCAGGGTTTCCCGCAGCACTTTGCAGTTAAGGTGGCCGCCTAACCTACGTTGTTGTCAAAAAAAAAGTATATGAGCGATATCTGCCTGTCCTGTTTTCTCCCTTTTATTTCAAACCACACAGTTGACAACCTGCAGGTGGAGGCGGTGGAGACAGGCTGGGACACACACGCCACTGTGGACTTGTGTCAGTCTCGCAAGCGGTTTCAGGAAAGTGGCTGCACGTGTCCGACAATGCACAGAACACCAGCCGGTACAAGCCTACAGCTGTCCTCCGACACAAAGTACGGAAAATGTGTGGAGCCTCCCGGACGGTGAACTGAGACGCCGTTACCGGCTTGTCGGTCAAACGGTCAACATTTCATTTTATTGTGCTTTCTTTTGGAAGGCTGGCTGCCAAAAATTGCTACTTATTAGCTGATTAATAAGCCTGAGGTAAACAATAGCTATCAGGAAACAGAAGTGACGTGGTGGCTGGCGTCTGGTGTGTGTGCCAGTGTGTGTCTGTGTGTGTCGCCCGGCCCCCGCAAAGCTCCGACATGCAGACAGCAGAGCAACAGGAGAAAGTAGCTGCACCTTCACCATAATGAAGACTGAAAAACAGAACTATTTCTCTCCAGATAGCCACATAGATATAGATAGTTATGTTAGGATAATATTATTATACGGCTGGCATCTTAACATAAAAAGGTTTTTTCCCATCTTGTTTGATATCTTAGTCCTTCTGGGACAGTAGCAGATGCTCCAACACTAGGCTTTCACTGTAGTCAGAGAAACTACTAAACACTGGGCATTAGAGCAGTGTTTGCCTTGCAAAGATCTGCTCTACAAGCATGAAAATAGGACAGTCAATTTATATTTTTTTTACACAGAAATGGATCACAAAGTGTCTATGTTTCTTTTAAATAAAAACTTAAAAAACTGAACAAACAACAACAATCCCAATCCAACAACACAACAATCAAACAATCCAACAATCCTGTGACTCACACAATCATACGCTGCGTGTTCGCAGCAGGTGTAGCCAGTTAAAAGATACAGTCCACAGTCTGCACACATTACACGCGTGCAGTGTAGCCAAAGCGCCAGTACATGTGGCCCCAATATGCTTAACTGAACTTCATAATTAGGCCGAAAAGACCCTCAAGTGGGACTTAAGAATAAATTATAAAATGTTATTCAAGGTTTTCCCCAGAAAAGTTGTTAGGACCAGTGGCAAGTGTCTGTTTTTAACAAGGGCCCGTCTGGGGCCGGTCCCAGACTGATGCCAGCATTAATGTAGAGCCCAAATACCAAACAATAGACGGAATTGCAAAATTAAGAATTTAAAAAAAGATATAAGACAGACTCCTTAGGACCTTACATTAAGTCAATGCTAAAAGCAAACTGGAGATTTGAAAATATGACTATGCCTAAGTTTCCTACCACCCCACTGTAACTGTAATTTAAAAAACATCTTAAAAATGGCTTAGGCCTGGTGGGGGCAACTTAGTCCCGGTGGGTCACCATGCTTGCAATAAACTGGAAATTCTGCTATTTGTTTCCAACCCTTTTGGTCTTGAACAAAGAAATGGTGTGTTTGTAGGAAAACAGACATGTGTCATTGTTCTGTTAACATACATTGATAAACAGCTCTTTTTTTTTTATTCTACAGCTTTTCTTTGACTATTTCATGAGGGATACAAATCCAATTTCACCCATCATTTGCGAGCCTGGACATCATCCTTTTGATTTTAAACCTATTTCTCCTCACTCTGGCAGTGTCTCATTCCGCATACTTCCGTCAGTACACTGCTAATGTGCACTGACCACTTACCCCCAATTTCCACAAAATGCGTAACGACTGCGGATCGGCTCCGCTGCGTGACGGCTTTGTGCTCCGCCGTCCGTCAGTACTGTTGTTGTGGAACAGCTGTGGCCGTGACTGACAGCTGAAGTCTTTAGGACCTACGAGATCTTGCAAATTCATGTAGAATAGAACCACAAAAAGAACAGCAGTTTGTTTCCATCCAGAGGAGTAGAAAGGAAACAACTCTGTGCTGTGTTATCAAGGTGTAGTGCAAGGAAAATGATCTGCCGTGAGCACACTCTATTTTATTTTGATCTATCTGCTATGTGCTGAATTGCGGCGGAGCTCTACGGCAAAAATAGAAGCTCTGCGTATCTGCTCCAGAGGGCTGCGGATCGCCGGAGCTGGGACAGAGTCGGGACGCAGCCGTTCCGCAGTCCGTGAAAACACACACATTGACTTTAATGGAAACCAACTAACTGTAAATATACCGGGTATTTATTTCAAGTATAGGTATTCCAGTATGGCTGGTAGATTACAATAAGAGCATACAGCAGTTACACCAGTATCTGATTAACGTTACAGACAGTAGCTAGCTAGCTTTGTTTCTAACTGCAGGCTAACTCTTTTCCTCCCACCTCCAGCTAGCTAGCTTCGTATCTAGCTCAAGGCTAACTCTTTTCCTCCCACCTCCAGCTAGCTAGCTTCGTATCTAGCTCCAGGCTAACTCTTTTCCTCCCACCTCCAGCTAGCTAGCTTCGTTTCTAACTCCAGGCTAACTCTTTTCCTCCCACCTCCAGCTAG
>NC_045750.1:15410378-15411445 GCF_008692095.1 Etheostoma spectabile | reverse complement strand
TTCTAGCTCCAGGCTAACTCTTTTCTTCCCACCTCCAACTAGCTAGCTTTGTTTCTAGCTTCAGAGTAACTCTTGTCCTCCCACCTCCAGCTAGCTAGCTTTATTTCTAGCTTCAGGCTAACTCTTTTCTTCCCACCTCCGGCTAGCTAGCTTTGTTTCTAGCTTCAAGCTAACTCTTTTCCTCCAACCTCCAGCTAGTTAACTTTTTCACCTGCATACTTTAAAACTTTTTTCATTTTGGTGTTGAAAAGTCCGTCACTAGCACCAGAGCCGTCACTCTCTGCTTTCACTAAATGAGACCCGTGTTACATCCAATGTAGCTCCTGCTGTCTCTGTTGGCACATGTACGTTACTACACACCACACTTGGCTAAGTAACACATACAGCCGCACTGACCAAAATACCGGTAGGAAAATAATACTTTACATGAGTACTATAACCCAGAAATATATAAAATATATTGTTGAATCTGTTAAATTAAATTGGTAGAAATGTACATTACTGTAAACATAAATGCAGGGCTGCCAACTTTTCCCAAAACCTTGGAGTGAGATTTGGGGGGGCCAACCCATATTTTGCCGCGTACAAAGCAATTCTTTGGGTCTTTATCTTTAGGGTTTAAATTGGGATTGTTATATGTGGGGGGATGGGGTCTCTCGAGGGGGGTCGGGGTATGCTCCCCCAGGAAAAAAATTCGAAAAATAAAACCATTAAAGGGCACTTTCTGGAGAGTTTTTGCAAAGAAAAATGGAGAAATCAAGTCTTACATGATATGTGCAAAACTGTTGGGTTAGAACCTTTGCATGTTGTAGTATCAACAGGTTTTAGGGCATTCAGCATTTAATATTAACTTCTTATAATTAAGAACGACCCCACAATGTGTGACTCCCACATTATTGACATTCCACATTGAATGTGTATCTTGCTTGTTACCAGTGCAGCACGTCTTGCTTAAGCAACAGCTGAGAAGATTTGGGTCTGTGGTGAACAGGTCCAGGGGTCCCAGCCTCCAGGTATAGGGACCAGGGACCCAAAGTTAAATTAATGATGAGGGATCAACTAAGACC
>NC_045750.1:15407830-15410200 GCF_008692095.1 Etheostoma spectabile | reverse complement strand
TTACATTTAGAGATGCAGAGGTTAGAGAGGCACAATAGTGGCCCAACGTTGCAGTATCGTATTATATATATATATATATTATAGTATAGCTCAGATGTGTTTCACCAGATTTCTGCTCATGTTCACAACTTTGTGCACATTCAAAATATAACTCCTCCCATCTCTGTGTCCGAGATGTGGAGAGTTGTAATATAGTCTGCTGTGCGTGTCATTGCTCCGCTGATATGGTGGATCTCATTCAGACCGTCTGACAGACGCAGAGGCCCATTTGGGTCTCCGGTCTCTGACAGAGTTTAGAGGTGGCCGTACGCTGCTCTTTATCGGAGGTCTACGCATTCATGCAACGCGTCACTGCCCCCCCCAGAGCGAGTCCACTACAATGAACTGAAGTTGCTACGCTACCAGCCGCGCTGCTCACCTCTATCTTTACAGAGAGAGTGGACACGAAGCGACGGACGGGTCTGTGATACTCGAGGCATACCTGAACCGGGTAAATGCACCTGGGATGCTCGTGAAAACATTTTTCTCATTTTGCGACATTTTGAAATTCCACAGACAGGGAGCGCTCTTGAACCCCCTCACAATCTCTGAAAGCAACTAGTCGCCACGAGTGGCTCAACAGGTAAACATAGATAAACTCATCTTCAGAATTTGACCGACCGGGCTGACACTTCAGCGTGAGAAATCGGGGGTGTGGCGTGTGCGCGTGTGAAACCAGTCAAATGCGTGTGTCTCACGGCCAATGCGTGAGAGTTGGCAGCCCTGTAAATGCACATTATATGAAAGGCACTAAGGAGATTTTCCACACTACTTTTTCCCCGGCCACTGTCAGAGACCCGGCTTTTAACTATCAGTCTTTATTTGAGGAATTACAGTATGCAAGTAGGCGGTTTGAGACACAGCCTATGTGTCTCTTTGGTGTACTAGACCTTCCCCTGTTATTGTTGTTTGACATATTGGAAAATATGTTAAATTGCCTTAGATCAAGAGCATTTTCATATTTTTAAGCTTTAAGGGTAGCAGCGAGACTTCCTAGAGGCCTATTTTTGAACTTGACAGGCCCAGACGAGCTGTTAAGAGTCTTTATGCTAAGCTAACCTTCTCCTGTAGCTTCATATTTAACGGACAGACATGAAGGTGGCATTGATCTTCTGATCCAACTCTTGACAAGAAAGCACATAAAGGTACTTCTCAAAATGTCAAACCTTTTCTTTAGGATGTAATTTATGTGGTTGCCAAATTCGCATTGACCTAACAATTAAACAGTTGTAAAAGAATTGCTGTCAATTAGTTTTATGCTACATACCTTACTGATTAATCAACTGTATAGCACATATACTGTCCTTTACTCAACTAATACATCAAATATACACAACTCAGTGAAGAGTCTTTCTTCCAGTTCCTTGTGCTTCACAAATTTGTAAAAAGCGTAAATATCGCTTCCAAGTGCATTTGTGTTTTCAAAACACAAAGATTAAGCACATAATTTTGCAGATCTGATACTTGTTAGCCTCCTCGGTTTGGTAGCTTGAAAAAAATGACGGTACAAAAGCATGTTTTGACAGCAGCTTTCTTATCTCCGTTGGGTCACATTTTCACCATCGCCTGCCAAAGTCTTCTGTCGCTCCTTCAAAAGCTGCCATTATTTAGATCTATAAATATATTACTTGGATCTTTGTTCTCTTACACACTCAAATGAACAGGCACTGCCATGCAAATGCACAAATTCATATCACATGCACTGCCAGACGTGTACACACATAGACACTGAGATTTAGTGTTGCTGTTCTATGCTCTGATGTCTTGCAATATGAATTCAGAGACACCGCTTCTCTTCACTTGGTCCCTGAAGGCATCAATGAAGAAGAGTTTTGTTTCAGTTTTGAATCCCTTTAAGGACTATAGACGATATTGGGTGATGTGTGAGAGCAGAAAGAGCTCAACATTACACTTTCATCTTTACCTGTAATCATTTTGCCATCCCCCTCTCATGCCCTCTCTCCTCCTTCTCCCTCTCAGTATGAATTGATTTAGTCTTATTACCTTACACACCTGCCCTCTGGTTTGGCTTCACTCTTATCTCTCTCTCTCTCACATACCAACTACTGCCTTCTATTTTTTTTCTGCTCCCTCTGTCATACTGACACATACACACACACACACACACAGACACAGTAATCAGATCCGGCAATCTCTTGTATTTTTGAATACGGCAGCTAAAGTAAGATACGGATACAGTCTCAGCTTTCAGCCTAGCTCCCTATCAACATATCAGCCAACTGTAGTCACGTCTCACCAAAATAGAAGCACAGTATTGTTTTGAATGTAGGAGACATGGTGTTGGCAGTGGTGTGTGTGTGTGTGTGTGTG
>NC_045750.1:15404441-15407820 GCF_008692095.1 Etheostoma spectabile | reverse complement strand
TGTGTGTGTGTGTGTGTGTGTGTACATAGTCTTGTAGCAATGCTGTGTCCCATATGGTAGGATGCCATTAACACACACACACACACACATATATATATATATATATATATATATATATATAACTGCTGAAGGACCCACTGTTGGACCCAGAACGGGTTCGGTAGCTTGGTTGGTAACTCCATTGACCTTCATGCAGCAGACATTAAAGAATCAATTCTATACTGCTACATCCTGTGTAGTCAAATTTATGTCACATTAAAATTTGTTGAAAAACATTCTGGTACAGGATATATAATACCCTATTCCAGACTCGAGCAACACGAAACAAAATGATTAAAGTTTCCTAACTATTCGTAAATAAGTTACATAAATTACTGAAAAGCTTTATAATTATACATTACACCATTTGGACAGGAAAAATGCATCCAACCTATTCTTAAAAGAATTAATTGAAGGGGAACGCACAACTTCTTCTGGAAGCCTGTGGGAGGACTTTACCCCACGGAGTGTGAAAACATCATTTCTCTTTTCAGACAGGCTTGTTCTAGGGTAAAGCTTTAAAGAGTCACGAGGCATCTCTACAAGTGTGCAGTAGTTATTATCCTGCCCCTGTCTGACAAAGGCAGCACATTTTAAAAAGTTCACTGAAAAACAGAAAAAAACACAACCTGAACAAACAACCAAACAAAATAAAGCAAATCTCTTCTCTGAATCCGGCATAATCATTCACTGAGTCAGATGAAAGCCAGCCAATATCATTTGGTAATCTGTGGGCCTTTTGCAGTGTGGAGGACATGATTGATTGAAATAAAGAGAGACGATGCGTAATGCAGACAGTGTCAGCTGTCCAATCCCCAGAAAGGATTTTATGATTGATGGCGGGCAGTAGCATTTAGAAGTCTCACTCCTCTGCACTGCACTCTCAGCACTCACAGTGATTACATCTGAGAGTGTGTGTGTGTGTGTGTGTGGAGTTAGTGTGTATTAGAGACCTGGGAACAAGAGGAGCAGTGATGTGTGTGATTCTGCATGTGGCGGGTTGATTACGGTGTCGTGTGTGTGTGTGTGTGTGTGTGTGTGTGTGTGTGTGTGCGTGCGCAAAGGTGATGGTGCAGTCTATCCAAGTGTGATTTTGTCTGTTGCTTTGGAGTGCCAGTGGTGATAATTTGGGACTAAAGAAGGGAGAGAGGCAGTGAAGGACAAGTGAGGATGTAGCAAAAAGAGAGAGATGTAGGAAGGAATAAGTCTAGGATTGAGGGATGCATAGGAAGGATGAGACAAATAAACATGCACCAGCGGGTCCAAGGAACAAACGGAAGGTGTGGAGGGTGGATGGACGGTTAAATAAAGCTGCAGCAGATGGGGACAGGGAGGCAAGGTGGTATGAAGGGGAGGAAAGGATTGATAAGCATAGAGAGATGTAGGAAGAAAGGAAGGAAGGGAAGAGGTAAATGGATGTAGGTACAGGTACCTATACCTGCAGAGAGGGCGTAATGTCCGAGCAGAGATATAGGAAGATGAGTCACAGAGGGGAGGAGGAAGGAAAAAGAGAGGACACATAAGGGTGTAACCAAAGGGAATAAACAGGTGAGCTGGAGAAAGGAAGGGGAGGAGGGGGAATGTGCTGATGGGGGGTTTGTAAGTGGTTTGTGTGGGGCTTAGCCTTGTTGCTGAGACTCAGTCACCTCAGCAAATGCCGAAAAATGAAGTATGATCATATTCAAGTGATAAAGCCCTCTAGCAGCCAGCAGAATCTGACTATTGTGCATTGTGAGCAAAGCAAAGAAGGAAGTAGTGTGATGTTGTTATAGTACCACAAAGTCAGCAGAGGGAGGAGGTTGGACTGCAAAACAAAACTTCAGATTCAGATTTCAACACTTGAGACAGCTGTTTGTTTCCTACCGACAGTCAACAGTAGTTTCTTTTAACCTCCACTATCGTTCCCTAACCATAACCAATTGGTTGGTATTGTAACCATGACAATTAAGGTGCCTCTAACCTTACTGAAGAAGTAACCTAAACCAAAATTTTTCCATAGCCAAGTTTGTTTTTGTGTCTTAACCTAACCAAAACGTAACCATACTTTTATAGAACTACTGTATATCTCCATGACAACTGTGCAAAGTCTGCTGAGGAAGGCCCCGAGTTCAAAACGTCTCTTTTTGTTAAGCTGTGTTTCCAAAGTCAAAAGTGAACCCTCCACTTTTACATACAGCTCAGTTTTAATTAATCCATTCCAAAACTCAGTGATAACACATTGCTATCACATTAGAACCTCCATTTATACTTGCAGCCTTTTAGTTAAACTACAACCATTGTTCCTATCCCAGAAAAGTTGTGAAGAAGTGTCAGATGCTTAAACACTTATTCTGTAGTAAACGCACAGTAAATTGTAAATCCTGTATGTACAGCACTGGCACTGAATACTTGATTAGTTTCCCACAAGAACAAAGCAAGAAAAGTTGTAACGTGACTCAACCAAAGTTCATTGTTTTAAACACGACAGGTCTCGTTACACTTGCTCATCATCCGACTGTAATGAAGCCAGTAGGTTTTATAGAAACTTTGGTCACACCCCCTAAAAAACTGTGTAATTCATGAGAAACTGTTGCATAGTTAAAAATGAATTCTCCTTTGTGTAAAGTCATACTTGCTTGTTTCATTACAGCGGTCTCCTTGAATAATGAGAAATTAGAGTTAGTGAACTACTCTTGAGCTGGCAAGCTAAATGCTAACTAAACTAGCCAGCTGGTTTATTGCCAGTCAGTTACGATACCCCCCGGAGATTTTCTCTGTTGTTCTGTTTACTCCCCATTTTGCTGGCATTTTGTTCACCATTGTGCAGCCATTTTATTCAATAGAAAACGATCAAAGAGGGAAAAAGAAGCTCTCCATGTAAACACATGTGCTAATGATCAATA
This sequence comes from Etheostoma spectabile, assembly GCF_008692095.1. NCBI lineage: Eukaryota > Metazoa > Chordata > Actinopteri > Perciformes > Percidae > Etheostoma > Etheostoma spectabile. Next base: position 15,404,899 of record NC_045750.1, on the reverse strand, counting down.
AGCAAACTTATCAGATCTTTAGCTTAGCTCTGCCAATCACAAGACAATAAGTTCACACTCACATTTGTACCATCAGCTCCTGTCTCAGGCTCATAATTGTCTGCAGAACATTGCTCTCTTGTGGAACAGTTAGGGGATAAAATAAAAGTGAATGGTCCAAGCTAATAAGTTAGCAGTAGCATCCTCCATTTTTGGACTGTCCGGCTCTCCGTCCCCTCGGGATCAAAGTTAACCACAGTTGCATTGCGATTAAAGGTCCCATGGCATGACAATTTCACTTTAGGATTTTTTTTAACAATAATATGCGTTCCCCCAGCCTGCCAATGGTCCCCAAGTGGCTAGAAATGGCAATAGGTGTAAACCGAGCGCTGGGTATTCTGCTCTGCTGTATAGCGACAGACACAGAAATGGCCCATCCTAAGGAAAACCCATTTTGGGACTGGCTCTAGTGGCTGTAA
>NC_045750.1:15403242-15404431 GCF_008692095.1 Etheostoma spectabile | reverse complement strand
AGGCTGAATTTAAGGAAAGAGACTTTAGATATGGTATTAGGGGACCACTAAGGCTTATATAAAAGCATCCAAAAAGCACCATGTCATGGGACCTTTAATGAAAAGATTCACAAGCTTGGTGACTCTGGGGAATTGAAATGTGGAAAAGGTGTGCTGTTGTTACTCGGATATCATCAACAGAGTGAGCATATTAAGTAGGCTATTTTAGGTCCAAGGTCCTTCATAATTCTTTATATTGTAAGTAATGCTGCTAGTAGTTTGGAAGTCCACCCATACTGTAAGCACAGCATGTGGGTGGGAGAAGGAGATTCTTTTTATTATTTGCTCTCCTTATTAAAACAGCATCAGTGTGGCAGCGCTCCAGCAGCTCCACAGAATGGACTTCCCCAGTTTTTAGCACCCAATTTTCAGGGAGAGAAATGACGTCTTTGAAACTTTCCGAACACAACAGAGAAGAGCCCGAGACTGCTCCTTCAAATTAAAAATCAATACCAAATTAATTTTGCTACAGTTTTCTGTGCAGTTTTCTTTCACACGTGGATCATGAGTGACTCTGAGACCATTTCAGCATTGCACCGCAGAGACTATGTGACAAGAAGAATATTGGACCCACGGTTTAACATACAGCTTAACAGGACAAAATCCCCCCGTCATCACTGCATGCATCTAGGGCAGTCTCTGCAACTGAACACGACTAGAAGCTTGTGTGAGTGAATGTTTTTGTAAATTGGCAGTAGTTTTATTTCATACTGAAAGGGAAATAAAACCTGCTGGAGAACTTAAATATTTCCTCTGAGCTCATTATAGCTCTCAAATCCATGTTCTATACTCATAAAATTTAGTCTTAATGACATTTTCATTTAATAAACGTCCTTCTATTGCTGAGAAGTATTACACATTAGTGATTTGATATCCTTGTGATTATTAATAGAGGAAACTGAGCAGGTTGCAGCCATAGTGATCAGTATGATGGCGAAGGCTACATTAACAGTACTACTTTTTCTGTTAAAAACAAATCTGTTTTGCTATGTTTATGCCTCGTATCTACACTACTACAGAGTTTCCAAGCCCCTAAAACCGAAACACTGTAGACCCCATTTTTGGTATGAAAGCTCCAGGGTTTGGTGTGGACGGGCACAAACGAAGACATTTTGAATTTAAAACAGCTTATTATGTAGGTAATGGCGCT
>NC_045750.1:15403019-15403232 GCF_008692095.1 Etheostoma spectabile | reverse complement strand
TGTGCATTGATGCGCTCATCTGTTGACATTTCCGAATGCCTTCCAACAATTGCTTAATAAAAGCGGGCTTTCCACACAAACAAACGTACATGTGTCATTAGTACGAGAAACAAATGCGATTTTATCTGTGTCGGGCTCGGACATAAATATCTTAATGCCTGTCGGGCTCGGGTCTGGTTCGGTTACTGCTCTGTCGGACGCGGGCCGGGCTCG
>NC_045750.1:15388498-15403009 GCF_008692095.1 Etheostoma spectabile | reverse complement strand
AAAAATCCGGCCCGATCCGCACTCTAGTGTGGACAGCAGTGACAAGTGAACGCCAAAGATGATTCCAAAGTCCCCCCAACAAAAAACTAAAGATTCTAAACTGCAACATAAATGCCATTAGTAATTATGACAATTACATTAATTTTAAATCAGTAAAGGTTCCCAGCAACACATTCCAACGGGTCTTACCCTAAATGGCCACTAAAACAAAGTGCGGACTCCCTGTGGGTGCCATTAGGTTAATGAAAAAACTAACATGCAAAACACACTTTCCTTCTTCCTCTTTGTCTGTGTAGAGAGAAAAAAAACAGTAGCAGTAGAGACTTTGTAAGAGCTAAGCTAGGACTGTATAAGGAGGCTAAAGAGTAATATCTTTAAGTAGTGTGTCAGTTGGAGTGGTCAGTTGGCTTTACAGAGGATGGACACAAGCACAGAAGCTGAAATACACACACACACACACACACACACACACACCTTTGATGGATTGAAATGGTTGATAAATCACATTACAGACGAGCATTAAGAGGACCACACAGTAATTTAGGCAGCAACTCTGGCATCATACACACAAACACACAGGAACAAGTGATTACACGGTTTAGTCATTTATCAAGAAAATGTACTGTTCTCCTGCTACTTTTCTTAGTTTTGTATTTTTTTAAAGGACGTAAAACTCTAAACTGTTGATCAACCAAGACCAAACCAACAACAAAAAACAAACTGACTTTTCATTTTTCAACAACTTTTTAGTTAATCGTTTGATTAACTAAAAAGTAATCAACAATGAAAATAATCACAAGTTACAGCCTAATATAAGGTATGAGTTTATTTAATCAAAGTTCCCTGTGAATCAATTAGTGCTCTGATTTCATCTTGTTATGATTCAGCAAGCACCTGCAGCCCTGGTTTGTCCTATAAATGAATCAGTTTGTCAGTAGCTGTGCCAGAAGTACGGTAGACAACAAATTTGAAAAAGATTCGTGGACAACCCAGTTTGGAAACCAGGCCAAGTGTGCCAGGAAAGCGGAGACCAGGCTCGCCCAGCTCAGTCCTGAACTGAAAATACATTCGGCCTAATGGGAAAAACTGTCTGTTTGGTCTGTAGTAGCAGGTAGCTGCAGAGGCTTCCAGATTCACAGCACCATAAATGGCTTAAGTGCAATCTGCTTGTGGGCGTTTTTGTATAGTAAACGCACAGACGAGGCTTCATGTCCACACACACACACACACACACCAGGGCCAAGTGCCGGCTGGATGTGCTCCACTGACAGCGAATAGGCGATCAGCAGTGTGGCCTTGGTGATAGCACCCAGAGTAATATTATGGAAATATGGCCACATTTTCTGCTTCATAACAGTGAGAAAGAGAACATAAAGCACCCAGCACCCATTGATGCTATGAGCGCTGTAAGGACAATGAAGCTCATTTAAATAAGGTGAAAAAGTTGGCAGGCAGTTCATTGTCAGCTGGGACACCACAGGTGCTTTTCATGTCTCCCATTCAGCCTGGTTAATTTAGTCTTGGCCCCTGACCAAAACACAATAAAACACACTGATGCTTTTGTCTCCTGACTTACTGAAGGAGCTGAAACATTTTAGGGAATAGTTTGTGTTGTAAAAGTCTACCTGGCGGTTTTCAAGCTGCGGTCAGTTCTAGGATACAATAAACTAACATGCACCTCACACGCTTTCAGGTTTTGTAATATGTATTGACTAAAAATAATTGTCGTTACCAACAAGTATACGACACATGCACTCCCTTGTATTCCTCTCTTGGTCATGTGTGAACCGCACTTACACAATCACCGATGATGTGGTTGATTTAATTTGGTTCCCATGAGGTTATTAAGTGATAATATCTGCTTACCAATCTGTGTGTGTGTGTGTGTGTGTGTGTGTGTGTGTGTGTGTGTGTGTGTGTGTGTGTGTGTGGGTTTGAGGTGTTTGTGCACACCTAATGTTTCTTAGCCTGCTGGGCGTCCATCTGTGGGTTTGCTTGGTGTCATTTTCACTCACATGCACACGCACGCACGCACACACACACACACACGGCATGTGCACTACCATTACATTGCTAACGCACACAGAAATCAGACAAAATCCAGGCTCATACAATAAACCGCATACTTTAAACATGCAGAACACACACTGTTACACACGCACACACACACACACGCACACGCACAACACACACGAGAGCCCTGGGTGCTATAGAGGTCTCCTTATACTTCTATATCATGCAGCAGTTGAACCCCCCTCGTTCTAACCAATGCACACACACACCCACACAACACACACACCACACACACACCACACACACACACACACACACACACACACACACACTCAACAATTTATCCTCATAAAAGCATTGCCTGCATAGATCAGCCATTAAGATAAGAGGTGTACGAAAGGAAAACCATGGTGGGCTGATAATTCATTTACAAACTGACTGAGGGATGCTGCTGTGTGTGGGTGTGTGTGTGTGTGGTGTGTGTGTGGTGTGTGTGTGTGTGTGTGTGTGTGTGTGTGTGTGGTGTGTGTTTGTGTTGGTGGGGGGGGGGGGGGGGGGGGGGTAACGAAAGCTGATTAGGAGAGGGAGTGAAGAACAGAGGCGTGGGGTGAGAGTAGGATAGACGAGGAAGGAGAGATAATGGAAGCAGAGGCAAGAAGGAAAGAAGGAGACAGGCTGATAGAAAAAGAAAAGGAAATGATTAAGGAGAAAGAGAGAAAAGAAGGGTAAAGAAAAACTGATAAGCAAAAAATTAAGACAGAGGAAAGGGACTTTTCATAAAGAAGGGAAAAAAAATTGAGAGGAGAGAAAAGGAGAGCCTGGGAGGGTTGAAAGATAAAGAAGTCTGGAAAAAAGGCAATAACCAAAACGTCAAGGAACCAGGAGAGGAAAAGCAAAGGAACAAAAGCCTTAGCACAAATTGTATAACTCCTGACATGTGTTTGAAAACACTTCAGCAATTTTCATTTCCCTTCAGTACACCGTCTGGGTTTGCGGTATATTCTTGGGTTTTCTCCGACCAAATTTGAACCGGTCCAGTCGGCGAACAGAGGGAGTGGCTGAGAACGATGACGTGGAGGCTGTGCGCTAGAGTTGTAGTTCCGTGGCGGCGGAGAAACGCGAGCGAAGCCATTCAGTCCGTTGTGGCAACGCTGCAGAATATCCAGAAGTTAAAGCCCGAGCAAGAGCAATCTTTGCTGAGTTTTGTTGGTGTTCAGGATGTTGTGGAAATTTGATGTTCCAGCTCGCTCCGTTAGGGGTGAAGGAGTTGGCTAAGGCTAACGCTATGAGGCTAAAGCTAGCGATGCTAACGCAAAATATGGGCCTCGTCGGTCTCCCCTCTGTACAAATGAAATGTACCAGTCTGGTAGGACCAGGCTAGCTAAACAGTACAGTTCCCTGCAGAATTTTGAAGGTTCAACCATGGGGCATAACAAGCTTTTTACCCTTTACAGCTCAAAAATCCATCACATAGCTCTGAATAATGTATCAGAACTATAACTTGAAATTTAAAGAACCCCCCCCCTCTCCTCTATCATTGAACAAGTGATCTAATCCAAACGATAGCGGTCCAGCTCTGTTGTCTTCTCGTCTATTATGTGCTTTCGTCAAAATCGCTCCAGTTTAGATGAAAGCGGCAGAGCAGATAAACCATATTGAGACAAATGCAAGCCTTTCATACGTTCTGCTCGCCTCTGCTGATGTCAGAGGTCAGGCCGAACCAGACGGAAAAAGGCAATCTGAAAGACGGATAGAGGAAGAGAAGGTTTTCAAAAGAAAGCAGCGGGGAAGACTAACACATCAAAGTATGAAGGAAAATATATTTGCTACTACATGGTTTGTTTAATAAGGCAGAGATAGATACCAGGCAAGGGAGACAAAGAAATTTAAAAAAAAGCATTTTTTTCTCAATAATGTGTATATTAATTATAGCCAGTCGGTCAATCACGGTAAATAACTGTAAAGAGCTTCTGCTGCAACCGGCAATTATTACTAATGACACATTCAGCTCAGTATCAGCCCAGGGCAGACACAGTCCAACACACACACACACACACACATACACACACACACACCACACCACACCACACCACACCTACACACACATGTTCTTGTTTGAGGCAGTCTAATGATATCTGATTGATAGTCTGCTGAGAGAGAATGTCCTCCAGCCCCGTGTGTGTGGATCTAGCCTATCCATGGTGTCTGGCTTGGGTTTTTGTGGGTATTTGGATTTGTGGGGACTTGACTGCATGTGGGCGTATTGTTGTGAGTGCACCATTCAGATGCTATAAATAACCCTCCCTCTGTCTGTATTTTGGGTTGGGGACAAGTCATCAATTGTACCTCACAGTTTAAGATTAAACTTCGATCTGCTTTGGCAAGCTCCAACTATTTTATCTTTTTTTGATAAAGGGAAAAAGTCTAAATTGCTACTTATCAATTATCCTTCTAAAAACCTATCCCATGTCAATCAAAATCAAAAGCAACTTCGGGCCAGTTAAAGACAGAAAAGAAAAAGCGAATTTTCAAATGATAATACCAGCATTTCAAGTCAGACCTTTTTTCATTGTCTTCTCCAGGCAAAGAGAGAGCAGCGACCAGAAAACAAAAGAGCAATGGCAGAAATAGATAGAGACAGAGGGGCAGACAGAGAGGGACGATCTGTTGAAATACCAAACTGATTAGCTGGTGTTTCTGACATTTAAATGCCACGTTTACATAAAGAAATGTTTCCTAAGAATATTAATCACTCCAGTTAATTCACAAGGAGATGTGAAATGGATCGCCGGTGCTCGTGGCGGGACAAAGGGGCAGAGGGACGAGGGACAAGTATAGAGGGAAGATTGGCCGAATGGTGCATTATAAGTATTAATGGCAATGTACAATATTCAGCTATGTTGAAATTACCCTTCTCTATTATCAGACAAAGACACAGGTATTTTGATGACCTTCAAAACCCAATGGGGTTCAAGAAACATGATGGGACCAGTATGCAATACCATCTAGGTAATAGCTTTTATCCAAAGTACCGTAAAGTACAAGGAATGCAAACATTGTCAGCGTACAGTAGGATGCTTCTGTGTAAAATTGAAGCTCTGGCAACGTCATACTTTAAGTCAATGGGCCGAACACGGCACAGCCCATTTAGTTAATTGGTGAAACCACGTTGTCAGCTTTGAAACATCTTTATCTCGACTGCTGTGCTGAAACAACTTCTCAACATGTGGTGCTCGGATACTTGTTTCAAGTGTGCAAGAAGCTGAATGTATTGCAGCACTGAAGCACTTTGTCAGTGACATTCCAAGCTAAGAAAAAAAAACGACAAAAGAACAAGAAGAAGAGAAGCAGACTCAGTGACAGAACAAAAGTAATTCCAGCAGCAGAAAGATTTAGTTAAGGTCTATCAGTCTTTCCGATGACATTTCATTTAAGTATGTCGGACGTTCGTGGGACTTAAACCGCTGTTACAATTTGTTCAGGTGCTAGGGCTTATCATTGCAAATTAGGCGAGAAACTAGATCTTGCATGTGGGCCGGCAGTTGCTCATCACATTTTTAAGTAGCCTGTCTCGAGCTGTAGCATAGAGATGAGTGACCATAATGACAGCCTGCGAGTGCTCCTCGACAGCACAGGTCTCATTAACAAACTGCCATCTTGATCCATTTCGGTTGTTCCACATGACACTTCTGGGTACTTACAGGGTGTTGCTAACTGCTAATACTGCTGTCATCCTCTCTTTCCATCTGTTGACAGTCGTGACAGCAAGATAGACTGTATAAAAGCTGACATTATGACGGGACAACAAATGTGCAAAACGGATGAACCAAATGCGTATCATCTGGACCAGGATCCAGGCTGCTATTTGAGTGTTGGGTCTGGCTGATTTGTGTGGCCAATATGCAGTCTGCTGTAATTATGACAGATGTACTGCTACAACAGAAGAAAGGAAGGACTTTTATATTCCTTCACATCCTGTTCATTTTATGTATTGTTAAATTAAATGTATCTACTTTAGGCCTACTTAATGTAAAGGCAACAATGCGTGTTGTACCATTCAAATGATAATATGGCTTAACCATACTCATCTAGTGTAAAAGTATTTCATAAGTCTGAATTTCATTGGTGTGTTTTGGGTACATTCACACCGAGCTTTATTTTATCTTTAGTGGAGCAGGTGCACTACTACTTTTGTTTTCTTGGGTTGGTCAGAACAATGCCATTCGCCCTTTGGTGCAGAAACCGCCTCAAGTTACCGCCTTGGTCTTGAACCTCTTCCAATGGACAGAGGTGTTTTTGGTTTCTACTCTCCACATATTTTGACATACCATTCCACTTCAAAAACAACCTTTTTGAGCCAATCTGTTCAGTTCTTTAGTGTATATTTTAGTTTTGTGAGCTACCATGAACTGCTAAAATTTACCTAAACCGTACGCTAATCATAGCAACCATGCTCCACATTACATTACAATATACAAAGTGATCACTCCTTCTGTTTCTAGTAGCCTTTCTTTCAGAGACGTTCATTAAAGCTTAAGTCACCAATAGAAACATTCTGATGACCAGACAAGACACACCATAACACTTTTTAGCTGTTTAGGTGTCAGTTTTGACTAGTATTACTAAACTTTGTGTCATGCCAAGACTACTGTAACTCCTTTGTTTCTTAGCAAGATATTTCTTATTTATTTACGAGTTGTCTAAAATGCTGCTGCATAGCTTTTGAACAGGGCCTTAAAGAGCTCATGCAACTCAGATCACATCACTTTGGCTCCCCATCAAATCCAGAACCCAATTTAAATTCAATTAATTGAATTAATTGAATTTAAATTAAATTAATTTAAATTTGTGATCACTTTTAAAGTTCTTCATGGTCAGGCATCTGGCTATATTAGAGATCTGTAGTGCAGACTTATATCACCAGTAGCTCTCTTAAGGTCCTCTGATAAGGGTCTCTTAAACTTTGGAACTCTCTTCATTTGGACATTTTGGGGAATTTGCTTATTCTCTTTCTGGTGGAGAGTTAGATGAGAAGATCAATACCAATCTCATATCTATCCTTTTTAATAAAAGCAGTCTGTTAGGTTAGTTTGGCACAATGACTAGAAACAGGAGGAAACAGCTTGCCTGTCTCTGTCCAACAGTCACTGTACAAAACGTAGTAGCAACGTCTGCCTACTAGCACCTCTAAAGATCCCTAAAACATGTCACACATGTTCAACAGACAAACACTATAGTGGTAGCGATCTTGTCGAACTATTCCTTTTAATAGATCTTTAAGTCTTGAATTCCTGATTTTTTTGGTGGGTATGGAAATAGTAAAATGTATTTTGACATAAAGTTTAGTTCCAGCTTAGAAACATTGCTACTTCTTTCCCATATTATTTAAACCATGGTGGGTTTTCCCACTTTCACTTCAGCACGTAAAGCCAGGTGATGAAATTTCTCGCACAGACCTAAATATTAATCCATATCTCCCAAAGGATCTTGATAATCTCCTTCACTCGCGCAGAAAGCACATGAGATCAGGACGTTTTGAAAGGTACACCTCAGGGCTCAGACGGAGCTTAACACAACGGCCTGGAAGGTTCTGCTAAGTCATGTACAGGTAACACATCAGCTGTACTAGTAGAGTGCCTGTTCAAAATGTGCCTGTTTGGAACAGGCCGATTACTTGGCCTGTGACATTGCTGATTGTAGAAACCTCAGAAACTTGTACCCTAAGGTTACTTACAGAAGGGCCCCGAACCGCTTAAAATGCAACTCCACTGTATAGCCTACTACTAAGCTTTATTTACAGTGAAGGCTACGTCTACATCAGAGGAAGACAATGTACTACTTTTCGTCCACGATATTGCATGTTGTTATCACCACAGTCAGCGTTTACACCCTAACCCAAATCTCAAGTTGGGTCTCATTGGGTACCCGAGAAAGCAAGTGTGAAGTAGATTGACGTGCTGGCAGATATACATTGTGTTCCCCTATAGTCGTTCTGCACCTGCACACTGCGTGAGTTTGATGGAAGTGATGTAATGTAACGTGTTGTGTGAAGTGAGCAATCCTTTGCCTAAAGGGGAACTATGCAGTTTTTTTAGCTCAATTTACCTCAACTGGATAGAGAAACCTGCGAGAAAAAAGCAAAGGAATTGCCAAATATTCATAGCGCCACTTTAAAAACATAGTTGCAGCCGTTATATACATCTAAATATCTGGTATTGTGTAGAGGTTTTGAATGTAGTGATTCATGTAAAGCTGGCTTCTTGTAATGCATTGTCCAGGTTTTTGGCTTCTTTAAGGAAGGTATACGTCATATGCGTAATGTTACCTAACCTGAGGTAGTGATAGGTGTATAATATGCATTTTTTAACGGGGGTATTAATTTAATAAGTAATTAATGGTGAAAGTTAGAGTGGCAAACTGACACAAAAGTGTGTTTGGTATGTCCAGCAATCATGTAACGTTGGAAGCAGGGAAAATTGTACTGTAGTCCAAGCCGGTGAAAACCCACCCCCCGCTGCTGTCCAGCCTGCTGCGTTTTGCGGGTGTTTTTGCGTGTGACGTCCAGGTGTTGTTGTTTTTTTTAGCCGTCATTTTTTTGCCCGCCTTTATTGTTTGTCCGTTTAGTTTCATATTTATGTTCAATCCAATATCTAATGATGTCCAAACTGTTCCAAATTTCAAATCCTAAATTCATTGGTTACCCAGGAAGCAAGTGTAAAGTAGAGTTCAAAGTAGAACCAGAGACGTAGAGACATACGTAACACACAAAACCCACCCACACACACACACACACACACACACACACACACACACACACACACACACAGGTGTCATTACTTCATTAGATAGATGTCTGTTACCACTGTTATGCTGTTATGTTATAAACCATTGTTTACGACCACAGTCGTACGCCCATCCTGTAATCTTGGTTTAAGTGGGACTCTTAGTAGGGGTTGTGTGCAGTCTATCTATAGCTGAGTGACTAAGGACTTTATGGCTATTACAGATATGATTGAGCAGTTGTGATGGCAATGAGTGGGCCTGAGTAGGGAAATTGGATATGTAATGGAAAGGTTTTCACCTATGATCATCATTGTCTTTTTCCATCTCCGGCTTTCTTCTGTATCTCTTCCCTTCCCCACCATTTGCTCTTCCCTTGCTTTTTTTCTATCCTCTACATCCTTTTATATATTTTTCCTCTCTCTCTTTGCTCGCCCCATCTTCCCTGCCGTCCTTCCCTCTCTCTCCAAGCCCTAAGTAGCCACAAATGGTCCCTAATAGCTTCCAATGGAGATGAATTGATCGTTGTGTGAACCGAATCGATAGGAGATTGCTTTTGCTGTACACAGTGGGATACGGAGCAGGCAAGCGGCCTTAATTAAGTTAACAATAAACCACGATCGCTTCGGAGTTTTATTAGGAGAATAAAGTTTACGAGGAATACAGAGGGAGCAAAAAAATTCTGGTCTCAAAATGAATGGGGAGGAAACAGAACAACAACATATGTTTTCCTCGTCGGGATGTTCCTTGTGTGACTCATACAGTGTTTGTTTGTTGGATATTTTCTACCTGTTTTCCCTCTCCACTCCATCCCAGCTACTTTCCATACCTCCTCCCATCTTTCTCCAGGTTCTTCATTTATGCCGTCCTAACTCGTCTGACCTCCTCTCCATCCCCACCTCCCCCCCGTCTATGTTGTATATAATGGGAAGAGCAGCAGAATTTGATCAGCAGTTTTTTAAAGGTCACAGCACCAAGCAAAAACTCTCAGCCAAAAGCGCTGAGGGAACACGTGAGGGAAGGACGAGACTGAGGAAGGGAGGAGGCAAGCGACAGGAAGAGATAACAGGCCAGCAGAGTGGAGGATGTAGGGTGGGGGAAGGAAGGAGAGCTATAGAGAAGGAAATGCTGCATGGGGAGAAGACTGGAGCTGGATATGGAGACGACGGAGACAGGGAAGAAAGTTAGAGGAACAGAGAGATGGGAAGGCAGCGCAGTAATGGAGGAAGGAGATGGAGCAATGGAGGGAAAGAGGGAGGTGAGGTAATTTGCTGTTTTGACACAACATATCTGGTAACAGATGAATGCATATTAAATATTTAGGAAAGAGAGCACGGGGCGGATGAAGAGAACAGGAAAAACAGGAGGAAATGAAAAGATTAGCATAGAGAAGAAAGAGTGGGCGGGAGAGGGATGAAGGTAAGGATGGAGGAATTGAGGGAAGACGAGAAGATGAGACACTCATCTCTCCTTCTATCCTCAGTAACTGTCGGATCCTAATCACCTCTCCATCTCTTAAGGCCCTCTCACCAGATCTCTTGGCCTGTCTCTCTGTCCCTCACTGTCTTACGCTCTCTCTCTCTTCTGTTTAATATAAAAGACACTTTTATCCCTCTGCTGCAGTCTCATGATGGCCACACAGTGCAGCTGTCTCCCTGTCTGTAGCAGTAATAAATTCTTTGAGATCATTCTATCGTTCATTATCAAGTAGACCAAATGTCTTTCCCCAAACTCACTGAAGGCTCTTTCTCCCTGTTGCCTTCCCTTCCCTTCTCTGCTGTCTCTTTCATCACCCACGTCTTTCTGCTGCCAATCTATTCCCTTAGTGTTTAGTGTGAGTGTCTTTCTCCATCACTTCAGCGACATATCCTCAGCCTGTCTGCATTGGGATGACTTTTTCTTAAATTTCCTTTAGCACCGGTACAGAATTAAATAGATTCAGCCTTATTATATAGGCAGGAGACTGTATACACTGAGTATGGACAACAGGACATTGATGGATGTACTGTAGCTCCGTAGTCTGGCTCTCCACTAACTACTGCATTTTGGAAAACTCATGCTAACATCTTGCTAGAGCACGAGCATCAGTCTGTGCTAACAAAACAGTAGGTGGAATAAACATCCTCGGTCCCTAAGGGATTTTGTGCCGGCATTAAACAGGTTGACAGACAGCGGCCTCATCAACTTTTTCTTCCATTTTCCTGTGTTTTGTGAAGCGCGCGCACACACACACACACACACACACACACACACACAAACAAATATACTGTTATCTACAGGTATTCATAGACACAACAAATATATTGTCAGTGTTTATTTAGCTCTATAGATGATGTTTAAGTTATGAGCGGCCATTGCAGAGCCATATCAGCTTTAAGGGAGGACAAAACTCCAAGTAACTGTCTCTGCAAGATCAACACATATTAAGACTAATGTGCTGTGTTCACAGGTGGATGCACAGTGTAGATAAACAATCTGAATGTGAACATGCCCCTGCCCTCGTCCTTTGTGTAGCACGAGTGAAAGGAACATCTCTGTCGGCAGCATCAAAGCCTGTCGTAGCAGATCCCATAGGACCCGGCTAGTCAGCTCGAAGCTCCACCTACAGGCGCCAAAGCTTTCATCAGCGGCACATATCACAAAACTGACGTATGCTAACATAGCTGCTTCTAGTGGCTCTGCAGCTCTCTCTCTCTCTCTCTCCCTCTGGAATCATAGTTGTTGAAAGGCCGGGCGACTTCACACCTTATCTGAAGCTTCTGTCATTTGACACATGCAATGGATGCTGGGATTACGGCAGAGGGAGGCTGTGTGCATGCATTGTCCTTTGTCTGTCAGGAGAACTCAGTGACATATTTACAAAAGAGTGATGTACCAAGGCAGCTGAACTTTGTTGTTTTGCAGCTGAGCCACGTAATGAGAATTTCACATCAAAAGATGAGTGTGGTGCAAATAAACAGATGGTCTGGTTTAAATATTGATATTTATTACCCAGGTTCGAGCAATAAACCCCAGCAAGTAATACATAGCTTTAGCTGACTGGCCATTAAGGAGATGTGTTATAATAACCGGGATAAATCAATACGGTGGTTGCCTATATATTTTATGAAACATCCCTCCGCCACTTTTGTTTGTATGTGATTTAGTTGGTGTTTTTGGGGGATTGTGCGTCCCAGCTGGAGTGGCTGTTTATATCATTGGTGATGAAAGAGGGGCCCCCAGGGGCCTCAGTAATGGGCTGGGAGGCCTGTGACTTCTTATAATGACGTGTGTGTGTGTGTGTGTGTGTGTGTGTGTGTGTGTGTGTGTGTGTGTGTGTGTGTGTGTGTGTGTGGTGTGTGTGTGTGTGTGTGTGTGTGTGTGTGTGTGATGTGAGAGAGAAAGAGAGAAGAAAGAGGGGGAGAGGGGCACAATTGCAGCATTATTAATTGTCAATGGGGAGGACCACTTTTACTATAAAATGAAGCCGTTACACAGGAGAGAAGGAGAGAGAGAGAGAGAGAGAGAGAGGAGAGAGAGATGGAGCCTGTCCCGCACATAAAGGCAGGGACACAAAGAGACACAATGTCTCTCACTCCACTCACACACTTACACATTGTGGTGCCAGTGAGCCCCAGTGTGTTCAATAACAGCAGGTGTGCAAGTGCAAGCACAGCAGACTTGCCCTGACTGGAAAACACCACCACACACACCACACCACACACACACACACACAAAAAAACACACACACACACACACACACACACACGCACACACTGGCAGAAGCAATGGGCAGAAGCACATATGTCAGCACACACACAAACATTCATATGCCTTTCTTGTAACTTTCACATCCAATGAATTTTCTCATAGTTAAAGCTAATGTCTGATATACTAATATAATAATATTGTAAACCATATATTTGGCTGTGAAGGCTGTAGTGTTGCCATATGGTCTCACATTAGGGCTTTCAAAACTCAGCCATCCAGAAGAGAGTGGGGGTGTGTGTGTGTGTGTGTGTGTGTGTGTGTGTGTGTGTGTGTGTGTGTGTGTAGGGAGTGTGTGTGTGAGAGAGAGGAATAGCGAGCCTTGTAAAGGGGTGTTAATATGTAAGCTGTGGTTTTTAAAAAACTTCTAGTTCATACTGCAGATCAGTAAATATCATTTTTGGGCTAAATGAAGCTATTAATGATTTTCTTTCTTTTTAATGCATCACCTCCTTTGTCTCCTGCTCTTTCCCTCACATGTCTTTCTCTCTGCGTGTGTGTGTGTGTGTGTGTGTGTGTGTGTGTGTGTGTGGTGTGTGTGTGTATTTAGCAGTGCCGTATCATACGCTACGCTGACTTCATTAACTATCTCAGCATGAGGGTTCCATTGCTGAATGATAATACACCTACAGTACACACAGACACACCACACACACACACACCTGAACTGCACAACACACACACACACACACACACACACACACACACACACACACACACACACACTCCTGGGAGCCTAACAGTAATGCATAGATAATTGATAACAATTTATACTGGATTTCTTGCTGTCACAAGCCACAACTGTTGTTGTTTCTTGCCACTAATCTCCTCCTCCTCTTCTTCTTCCTCCTCCTCGTCCTTCTCCTCTTCCTCCTCTCAGGTCAGTGTGTTGGAGCGTCAGGTGATAGATTTCCTGGGCTACCAGTGGGCTCCCATCCTGACCAACTTCCTCCACATCATCATCGTCATTCTGGGCCTGTTTGGCACGATCCAGTTCAGGCCGAGATATGTCACCGGGGTGGGTTTTACATACTTACACCCACACATTTGAAACAGCCATTTTACATTTCCTTTGCCCTAGATTTAGCAACAGCCTCTTATTAGCTTATACTCAGCTCTCTACATCAGATAACGAGGGATGAGTAATGTTGGAAGGGAGTGACAGTTTAAAGGTTTTATTTTCTGTCTCACTGGAAATAATTTGTACATGTCAGCTATGAAAATTAAGCCCCATTCGCACAGGACTAGAATTTCCTGGGGACCTCTAGTGATTTGTAATAATTGCAGTGGTCGTCTAGGATCTTAATCCCATGCGAATCTGCCATGTCTGTAATTTGTCAAGTAAAAATTCCACCACAATTTACCTACCATACTTTGCCACACAGAGGTCATGGGATAATATTAGTCCTGCGCAAATGGCATCTCTGTGATTTGGGGGTTCTATTGGCTGTGTTGGCAATTCTAAATGAAAGCTTTGACAGTGCCTTGACATCATCAGATGTGGGGGATAATGTCAGGAAATCTGAGTAAAATACAGACATTGCTTATTCCGTGTGAATGCGCCACATGAAACAGCCGTTGATGGGGGGGTAACTAAATCACATGAGGTCCTCTGGTTATACTAGTCCCATGCGAATAGGGCAATAGGAATGACTTGAACTGCATTGTGTGAAAAGAACAATCGTAAAAATATAACATAACATTTAAAAATGGATCCTCTCTCATATGTCATACCTACAGAATACACTGTAAAATAGCAAAGCTGCATAAATATAACAAGAAATACAGCTCAGTCTTGATTCATTATTTAAATGTATTCTTATCGTTGGATTTAAGACTGAAGGAAGACAATGTGGATTTGATATTATTTATGTAGTGCATAAAAGTTTGTAACAGTGATGTGGAGTGGGAAATGTCATAATCTGCCAAACACACGCGCACACACACACACACACACACACACACACACAC
>NC_045750.1:15386229-15388488 GCF_008692095.1 Etheostoma spectabile | reverse complement strand
ACACACACACACACACACACACACACACACACACAACAACAACATTCAGATAAAGAAAGGGAATGAAAGTTTCATCCAAGCTTGTAATCTTTGCCTTACTTCCATCATTCATTCATTCACTCTTTCCTGCTTGTAAATGCTTACACACACTGGCAGTCCTGCTATCTATTTTTTTTTCTCTCTGTCTGGTTTGATTCTGGTGATTTGTTGCACTCTTCGCTGTTGTTTTTGTTTCTCCACATCTCAACAACATCAAAAGTGAAGCCTCTCTCTATCGTTTTTCTCCATCTCCAGCTCGCTCCAAATGCAGCACATGAACATGCTTTTTTAATTTTCCAACAAAGGCTTGTCCGATCTTGTCTGCCTCTCACTTTGTTATCCCTCTCCATGTTTTCTCTGCAGTACGCAGCCTGGCTGGTCGTCTGGATGACCTGGAATGTTTTCATCATTTGTTTCTACCTGGAGGTTGGAGATCTGTCCAGAGTAAGAAAGAATTTCCTTGGATTTATTTCTGCATCCTTGTGTAAAGTATTCTTCTGTACATGTCCAGACTAGGAGATGTTGTTGCATGCAGGATTCAGAAGTTAGCATGGATCTCTCAGGCCCCATTTACACTTTCAAGTGTCTCATATCAAAATTGAGATGCAAGAATACAGAGATACTATCTTCTGCAGCTGATTCAGAACGCTGCTGCTCGAGTCCTCACTAAGACCAGAGGATGGATCAAATCACTCCAGTTCTGAAGTCTTACACTGGCTCCGTGTCTCAAGGAATTGATTTCAAAGTATCTTGCTAGTTTATAAATCCCTTAAGGTTTTAGGTCCAAAATACATTTCTGATCTGCTACTACACTATGACCCCCCAGACCTCTCAGGTCTCGGGACAGGTCTACTTTCTGTCCCCAGAGTCAGAACTAACAGGGTGAAGCAGCTTTCAGTTTCATGCTCCTCATTCTGGAATAAACTCCCAAGAAACCTGCGATCCGTGCTACTCTCAGTTCTTTTAAATCAAGGCTGAAGACCTTCTATTTGATGTGCCTTTCTTTAAATTAATGCTCATTTCTTTCTTATTGCTGCACTGGTATTTGTGGTTATGTGTCCTAATGTTTTTTTTGTTTAACTGTCATTCATGTGTCTATGATTTTATAGCTTATGACTTTTAACTGTTTGTCTGTGTTTATCTGTTAATGATTTTGGGTAAAGCACTTGAATTGCCCGGTGCTGAAATGTGCTATACAAATAAAGCTGCCTTGCCTTGCCTTGCCTTACTATCGGTAATCAGGGTACGAGGTTGCTTATGGGCCTGGACCAATCAGAGGCCCGCGTAACTGGAAGATATTGATTGACAGCCGGGGCCCCCTGTCGCATTTCCATTACCCACGACAATCCCACCAGTCCCATGAGCACTTTGAGAGCCACTGACCAAGCGGGAGTGAGAAGAACGGGTCAAATCTATTTCCTTGTTTTTTACATAAAGACGTGTGTGACTCGAACATCTTACATTTACCAATAAAACATGCAGTGAAAGACCATCCTAACAACCTGTATACATTTTAACATCAATGTACGCTCTAATGATTTTTTTCACCATGAAGTCGCTGATGCAGTTGCTGTTTCAATCCTGTCGGCTCTGCGGGGGGGGGGGCTGCGACCCCCGCAACCCCCGCAACAGTTGACGCGAGTGCGGATTATGGCTAATTACCCTCTGCAGTGTGGTGTGGAAAAAGATTGTAGTTTTTCAATCATTCATTATTTCCAATTTGCTTTAAGCTACCAATTGCACTTACAGCATCACATATTATCAATCCGAATCCTCATTATATTGGTATTTGCAGCTTGTTGATCATAATTACTGTGAGTGTGGACTAAAGGGCATTTGCTGCATATTCTTCTGCTAATTTTCCCCTTCCCTTTGGTTCTCGCTCTGCAGTTGTATAACAGTTGTATGATAAGGGTTCAAAGATTGATAGAATAGGATTAAATGAACAATGTCACCAAATGTGTCATTTATATTCTATCATGAAATTATACAAGTCTAATATTTCTCTACATTTTATTCGAAAAAAAAAAGCCCTTCAGACCAAAACCATCGCATCTGGTTTCCAACGAGGGTGAAGCCGCCAGTTAATTAGGGACACCTTTAGCAATTACCTGCTGACCAATCAAAGGGAGGCATACTCAAACCAGATGCTGAACAGCTTGTTGTTATGACCAGAACAGTTTGCGTGCGCCTCGCTCAAAGGCGCATCAACCTTGACCC
>NC_045750.1:15382684-15386219 GCF_008692095.1 Etheostoma spectabile | reverse complement strand
GGACAGGAGAGCTTTCCCCCCCCCCTCGCCCCCCCATTCACCAGCTGTTGTGTGAGATACGAATCCATCACCTACCGTTCCGGAGCTTGTTTACTGACCTGAGGGCCTATTATTACAATGGACCACGTGTAAAACAAGTAGGGCTATGTCTGTGATTGTGCCGCTCGGTTCAGAACATAGAATCTGCTCAAAATATGATGAAACCCACAGTATATTTACAGTATATTCTGCTGAGATGACCCCAAAAAAAGCTGCTCAAACAAAGAGCATTGTTTTATTATTGCAGGGCAATTGTGTCTACAAAAATGAAAATGAAGGTGATAATTCATCAACATTAAATATATGAAATTGAAAAAATAATATCAAACATTGTAAGTAAAAGGCTTTACTGTGTATATGCTGGTGTCATTTTCAACGATATGTTGTATCAGTAACGTTACTGGTTCCTGAAAGAAAAATGTAACAGAACAGAAAAAATACACCAAGAAGCGACTAATAACAGGAGGGAAAAACCTGAAAACAGGCAGGCCAGCATGCTAACACTTATTTTAAAAGTAACATAAGCTAACTATCCAACATTTTTGATACTTGAGACAGTGAACAGTATTTTAATGAATATTAAACCAGCGCGATAGACAAGAACAACACCTGTAACCTTGGTAACTTCCCACATCTAAGAAGCACCAAGCCTCCTGATTTATTTTTTTTAACACTTGAAAAACAAGCAATATTTAAATGTCTTGTTGATATATGATGCAAACTACATAATCAAATGACTATAATGCGACTAAAACTAATATACATTTTCTTCTAAATCAGGTGCCAAAATGAACACAGACTGTACTATTAACAGCAGAGGTGGCCAAATAGTTGAAATCTAACATTATCACAGCTCACAAAAGATTCCAAAAAAATACATGTTTAAATAGAAATTAGACAGCGAGATGAGTGTATACCATAGTTTTCAGTCAGTGAGCGAACTGGATCAGAATCACTCATTGGTATTTGAAGGGTAATGATGATGCACTCTGTGCTCCAAGAATATTGTGAAAGATATGAAAATCTCTTAATCTCCCTCTCTATTACTTTCTCATGCCGATTCCCTCTTTCTTGGTCTTTTTCTCTCTCCCTCCTGTGCCTCGCTCTCTTCATCTCCATTTAATACATCCCTCCTCTCCCTCTGCTCAACCTATAATCAAGTATTTTTCATGTTTTGCAAAGTGCCATGCGAGTCTGTCCCCGTGCTTCTCTTCCGTCTCGCTCTTCTTCACCTTCTTGCCTCCTTTTTTTTTTATATACACTCTCTTCCTCTATATTTCCAATGTCATGACTTGAGGAAATGTATCGACGTCAAGACGGCACTGCAATTTGCGGTCAATAGCGATTCATGGTGTGGGGCTTTATGCATTGCCCGGTACTGAGTGCCAATTTAATACATTACTTTACAGACTCAGGCCATCGCTTTGGCGTCGCAGGACAGAAGTGGTTGCGACAGACTCAATTTTTTTTCATTACAGAGATCTAACATCTTTCTGTGTACAAAAGAGGCAGAGAATCAGCCGCTTTGATTTATGCTATGTTATCAGTGACTCTTGTACTGTAGTTTGATGTCATGTTTTTGGTGCCAACACTGTTTTATCCAGAAATAGAACTGATATCCAGATTGTGCATCCCCTGTGCCAGCAGTATATGTTTATTAGAGCACTGATCAGACTTGCAGGGAGGGAAATACTTGCCAAGTGCCAGTATGATGAAAAAAAGAACACTTTATCTGTGATTTGGTGATATTTTGTGTCTTTGGTGCTTCCACACGCATACAAACTTGGGAAAAAAACTAGCCATGCTGTTTCGAGTGAGATACAGGTTTCTGAATGTCCTCTGCCTTCAGTCTCCGGGTGCACGGATTTCTACGTCACAAGCCGAGATGAGGTGGTAGCATGCTAGTGCTAGCACACTAGCTCGTTCTCAATGACAAAACACTGCCACAACACACACTAGTTCACCATAATCTACAGAGGAACTACTTCCATGTCCCTGTTCTGCAGGTATTCCACAAGTGGCCCTCGTTTAGAAGAAGTCTCCCAGCTAATCCTGCCTTGTACTGACCAAAGGTGGAGAGAGAGTTATCTAGCTGATGTGATCTTATCTAGCTACTGAGCATGTGCAACTCCCAACAAAGATAGTATAGAAGTGAGATGTCTCACTCTGTTGCTAAAACAGAGGCCCAAACACACAGGGTGAAAACAGGATCTGCAACAATGTGCGGCACAACAAAAATGTGTTTTTTGAAAATGAAACCATGTAAACCTCAAAATACAACAAAATACAATTATGAACCTGAAAATGAGCAAAATATGGGCACTTTAAAGGCTGTGATTCTTATTCTGAGTGAATTACATCATATTTCTATACATTTGGATGTTACATTGAAAAACATATTGCAGACGGGGCGGCCTCTAGCTCACCCAGTAAGAGCGTTCGCCCCATGTATGTCCTGCCGTAGCCCGGATTCAAATCCGACCTGCGGCCTTTTCCTGCGTGTCAGTAAAAGTATGAAATGCGGCGATGACATTTCTTCTTTACAAGGAAAGTAAACTTTAGAGAGTGGGAGAGACAGCGAGGAGGGGAAATGCGTCAGTCTATCAGCTCAGTTTGAAGTCCTGAAGTCGGACGGCCAGATGGACGGACGTTGGAGGAACAAACAGATCATCATGGTCGAGATAATAGTGGCTTAGATGAGACATCATGTCATAAGTCACTGACATCGTCCCACGCAGCCAGCAGGGCTGAAAGTTGGATGTGACACACGTTTGTTTACTCATCAATTATTGAGCTTGATATTGGTAACAGCAGTTGAAAAAACAATCTCAACTTAATGTCCGTTTACTCAACTGGTGCTGCGTTTGCCAATCCAATTGATCACATAACTGCTTGTCCACGCTAGTGCTTGATGGGTGGTCAAACAGCATCTGTGTCTGTAACCCCCCCCCCCACACACACACACACACACACATACACAGCTTTCTGACATGGCTCCCTTAGACAGTTTTGGGGATTTTCTGAAACTCACAATCCAAAAAATCATGCCCACTTCACACAGGGATTGGCATTCACACAACTACTTCCTTCAGTTTTTTGGTGTACAAGCACGTGCAACACATTGAATGCCTTTCAGAAAAGTGTGTTCCATCCTTCCCATTTATATGAGTGTTGCGTCTCGCCCCTCTCTATTTTGGGAGGCTTTCTCCCCCACCTTAGTGTGACCGTTGTGAGCAGCATTAAACACTTTTGCCTGGATGTGTTTGGACTACATCTCACACAAACCAGTTTCCAAACCAGAATTCCTTGGCGTTTAGAACAAGCATATTTGGTCTGATCAGCAACCAAAAAACAAATAACAGCATGTTTGGTATTAGAGTAGAAAACGTAAATAGATACTTAAAAAGATAGATTTAATTTCAATTTTATTCATAGCATCAATTCATGACAAGAGTTATCTCGAGATAGTGTAGGTCTAGACCACACTCTGTAATTT
>NC_045750.1:15382599-15382674 GCF_008692095.1 Etheostoma spectabile | reverse complement strand
AACAGTTCTAGTAGTTCCCTCCAGAGCAAGCAACAGTGCAACAGCGGTGAGGAAAAACTCCCTTTTAGGAAGAAA
>NC_045750.1:15377963-15382589 GCF_008692095.1 Etheostoma spectabile | reverse complement strand
GACCCAGGCTCTTGGTAGGCGGTGTCTGATGGGGTTGAAATGAAGTGTGGCAATAACAGTCACAATAAAAGAAAATGGAACAGTGACTAAAAGTAGTTCATTCAGTTGTTCATTTAAACAACTGAATATTCCAACCAGTCTTGTTACTACATGTTTGCCTTCTCAACTGTTTGATGGGTCTTTCTATCTAATGTGTATCTTTGCCTCCCATGAGGCCCCATAGAGCCCCAGAGGAAAGATAAAGGTGTATCCTGTCCTGACAGTAATTTGTGTTTAAGGCTGAGATTCGTACCAAAAATCAGTCTGTCACACTCCCATCCTTCCTGCCTCTCACCACTGCACAATCTAAAATAACAGCAATGGCATAGAATTAATCTTTAAAAAGATTTCTGATGTGGCATCCCTGACAGAGTTGGAGGGGAGCCTTTAGAGAGGGAACTGTCACCATGTTGCAAACACACATTCGCATATTCACATCAACTTTCTCACTCTTTCTCTCACACACACACACACACCCACACATACACACACGGACACACACACACACTCGAAGACAGCTAACTGTCAGTAGTCCACTGTGTCATATAAAAGATGCAGCCACCCTCTGGGCGTCAGATGAGGCACAGACACAGACACATACACGACGCTTAGCAGTCAATCATTTACTTAAGGGGTGGGGGGGCTGTGTGGGAGGGTTATCCCTGCATGGCTTTTTGCATGCTGTATGTGCTAAAATGTGTCTGTTTGCCCTGCCAGTAGTTGGAGAACCTGTCATTCATTTCATCAGTCGGAGGAAAACACGAGGGACCCAGACTTGCATATGAGCTCAAATCCAAACTCAAAAACAATGCCATTTTGAATCTCATATCTGTCCAGGCATCTGATTCCAGTCCGCAAACACACCACGGAGACAGAGATAGAGAGAGGAATAACTGCAGGGAAAGTGGTAGATTGAGAGATAACAATGCAAGATGGAGGGATAAGAAAGGAAGAGTGAAAGCTTGAAGGCAGGCATCACTGGCGGACAGAGAGATGGAGAGGCGTAGACATGCAAAGGTATGATAGAAGCTAGAAAAGCTGTGGTGTTTTGGGACCAAGCCACATGCAAATCAATGTCCCTTTCAAGTGAGGAAAGAGAGACAAGAGAACAGGGGAAAATGAAGACGTACGAACAGAAAAACATCAAGGAAAGATAGGAGCACACATGGAAAAAATCAAATACATCTCTTTCATATGAATTGCATATGAACATCAATAGCTGCGGTTGTCAGTGCACGGCGAGCGTGTAACAGCAGGATAGATTGTAGAAGAAATATGGCAGTTAATCACACTGCAAACCACCCAATTCATCTTGCAAGGTACGAAAAAAAAACAACAGATATCCGGGGCCAGTTTGAATGCTAATCGTCACTTTATTTCACTCCCCCTAGTATTCATTCTGCACTGTCGATTGAGACAGTGAATTAGAGGATCCCACACATTTAATCATAGATGTTGTAGTTAAAACATCCACCCTGATTCACTGAGTAAATGCACCATCCCTGACTGTGTTTGATCAATGGATGCATTTGTTGAGATCATGGCATGAAATTGCCTTTTTTTTTTTTTTCATTAACACGCATCTAGTGGGACATTCCTACCTAGCCAATCTTATCATTTTGAGCCCTGAGCTATTATTGCTGGTGATTTGATTTGATTCTTCTTTGTTACTGTATAGTTTCATGTGCAACGACAAGAGGTGGTTTTTACTTGTTAAAATAGAGCCAGCTGATTAAACATAGATTGGCTGTTTGCCGCAGTAGATAATGGAGTTGATTGACTTGCCTTCCACAGTCGAACTTGTTCCAGGGTTTAAGGGTTGGTGTTTGGTGTTGATTTTGAGCCTTGATTGTAATGGATTTAGCCCGGCTGTGTAAGCAGTAATACATGCACTGCCTATTAGGGCTGCACGATTATGGCCAAAATGAAAATCACGATTATTTTGATCAAATTTTGATCGCGATTATTCTCACGATTATTTGTTGATTTTAACCAAAACAAATTGTATTGTCACATAGGCTATTTACTAGGGGTGATCCGAGTATCCGGCTGAAACGAGTATCCGGTACGGATAAAGCACTTTTGCCGAGTACAAGTATTATCCGAGTAATATGAGTCAATATCCGTGCTCGGATTGAATACAACTCCTCAACTGGCCGCGCAGCGTTCTGTGATAATCACAGCGCACACCCCCCCTCTCTCTAACTCTAACTTTACAAGTATTCACTCTTCTCTAAACAATGCATAACTCAAATTTGTTGAAATTGCTCAATGTGTGGCTAAGAAGTGCATTGCAGTGTCATGGAAATCTGGCTCCCCTCTTCTTATGGATAGATGGTCTGTTGAGATGAATAGCTGCATTCCCCTGGAAAAAAATCACTTATTGTCTCAGGAAACAATATGACAACTTTTTGATGATTTGGCAGCCATATTTATATCATATCGGTACATCTCTTACTAGAAGTACTTAATGTAGTAGTTTGTATTGACCTTCCACACTGACTATTACACTATTTTATTTTACTTTTATTGTGTGTGTGTGTGTGTGTGTGTGTGTGTGAGAGAGTGTGTGTGTGTATGTTTGTACGTATGTATGTATATATGTACTGTATGTGTGTACGTACTGTGTGTATGTATATGAGTATGTAAATATGTGTACCCATGTATAATATTATTATTATTTTTTTCTTCTTTTTTTTCTTTCCCGATTGGGGGGGTTTATAAGGTAGGAAGTTCTGCCCTTTGTTATGTCTCTATACTGTTGGTGTACTGACATGTTTGTATGCATTACATATTTGATTACTCGATTTTAAAAGTAACTTAGTTACTTTACACATTACTTGATTTTAAAAGTAACGAAAGTTAATTACAAGTGACTTTATTTTGCATTCAGCAGCTGCCGACAACACGCCCGCCGCCTGAACAGAAAAATGACAACCGGTTTACTGTGAGGCAGCTCGCCATTGACAGAAGGGATCTTGTTTATTATGGCACTGAAGAGAGCGAGTCAACCGTGTTTAAGGGCAGCCTTTCCTCTACAACATACTGCCCGACCAACTTCTTCAACTCTTCCCCACTTATTAGTTTCGCACCGAAGTCCAGCTTTTGTTGTTTTGGTGGTGAGGGGACCTCCTGGTGGGAGTCGCTCTGTATGTTTGATTGTGCAGTGCTGCAACTCCAAATGTTTCTTCAAATTTGACAGTGTTTTTGCAGTTAGATAGCACTTTATCGCCAGGAGCACAGAGTGTACAACAAGCCTTAATATTGCAATCGTTAGCTGACACAAACTCAAAATAATGACTGTATTTCCAGATAGAAAACACGCATCTCTCTGCTTCCTCCGTTGTTGTTTTTTGTTTGTGTCACTGCGTGGTCCACGTGAACTGTCCTTATGCTGAAAACGGGACCTGTCGCAGACGTGACTTAACTACCCAAGATGCAAGAAGAAAGCAAAAATACACATTTTTACTAAGGACAATGACAAAAAATAGTGTAGTAACGCACAGTGACTTGGATAAGTAATTTTAATGTGATTACTGGTTTGGAAATAGTAACGTGTTAGAATACTCGTTAGTGAAAAAAGTGGTCAGATTAGAGGAACCGGCATCACTGATTACAACTTGGGCCATTAATGGGCCAAGGGATGATGGCAAAAACTAATAAAACCGCAGTTGTAATAAACTAGAATTATATTGTTGTATCTTGTTGACTTGGTCTTGTGAAAGATTTTCTTTGTGTCCTTCTAGGACAGGGGTCGGCAACCCAAAATGTTGAAAGAGCCATATTGGACCCCAAAAAAAAAAATGTCTGGAGCCGCAAAAAAATAAAAGCCTTATAGAAGCGAAGGCAACACACATGCTGTATGTATCTATGGTAGCTATATTAGCCTAATATCAAAATGCAAAGTTAACTACAAATAATTAAAGCCTTCATGATTAAATGTTTATTTTTACTAAAGTGCATCCTGTAGAGAATGACGCACACGTGACTACTTGTGTGCGATGTCGCCTCCCGTTTACTTCATTACAATATTAAGTTTCATTGCTTTGATGAAATTAAAGAAATGCAATAAAGAAATCAGATTTTTGATGTCCATTTGGAGGATTTGAAAGAACAACAACAAAACGGAACGTGCCTAACGTGCCTAACGTGCCCCTTATCTGGGCAACAGAGTGTAGTAAAACGCAGCCTACGTTTTTTAAAATATAACATCAATCTTTTGAAAAAGTAAAGTATATAAAATCAAATTAATACAGTTCAAGTTTGACGCCTGTGCAAATGCCAAGCAAGTCAGTGCAAGAGTAAAACGAAGCAGCATCCTTTGACACGCAACCAACGCAGCTATGCTCGGACCGAGCAACAAAAACACAATAATACCTAAGTGTCATTCAGCACTTTGTTACTAAAATGTGCCTAGACAGGACTGTGTTCTTACCGTTTAATGTGACTTCTGTTTCGACGTCACTGGTCAACATCGGGCATGTGAGATGTAACTTTAATCTTGACGCAGGACTGCAAGCTATCATCTGTGAGGCGGGTGCGATATTTTCATTTGATGTAGTTCATGTTTGAGAATATCTGCTCGCA
>NC_045750.1:15377826-15377953 GCF_008692095.1 Etheostoma spectabile | reverse complement strand
GGTTTGTTTACAACAGCCACCTGCCCTGCATCCTTACTGATTGAAACGTGTGTCGCAGGCTATGACGTAAATCTTCGTTGAAAGAAATGTTGAAATTTAATATTTATTCTACACATTTTTACAGCAT
>NC_045750.1:15377729-15377816 GCF_008692095.1 Etheostoma spectabile | reverse complement strand
AAAACGTTAATAATGTTTGTGTCATGTTTGTTTTCCTATAGAAACCATTTTAAAACAAAAAATATATTTCGCTACCCCATCTTTTTC
>NC_045750.1:15376623-15377719 GCF_008692095.1 Etheostoma spectabile | reverse complement strand
CATTTTTGAAAAAGCTTCAGGGAGCCACTGGGGCGGCGCTAAAGAGCCGCATGCGGCTCTAGAGCCGCGGGTTGCCGATCCCCGTTCTAGGATGTTTCTTTCAAGCTGCTAGTTGACGTTTTGGGAAGCTCAGCAATCTGTGCACTACAGTTTATTGACGTGTTATCACCTCTCAAAGTTAATGTTGCGAACGAAAGACACAAGGCAACATTTTGGATTTGGAGCTGTGTTCCTGGTCAGCAAACAAATGTATGTACTGTCTCATTAGCTCTGCTTTGGTGTCCACCAACTCCAAAGTAAAATATCTGGCTCTTTAGCTGCTAAATGCTCCAATGTGTTCACCAGGTATAGTTGCTAACTGTGTCTGCTTTTTGGTGCTGGGCAGGTAGCGTTCAGAGCATTTTGGCTTGAAACAGCTGCCTGAAGTGAACCAAAACAGTGAGGTAGCAGGCCGAAACACCAAAACAATGTGCTAAATACACAAAAGAATGCTCCACTAAGCTGAGCGGACTGAATAGTTGAGTGTATAATAATCATAAAGTCTTTTGATCCATTGATAATATAAGTATTGATTACAGCAGCTGATGACATTTTTCTTTTTTTCATTCCTTTTTCAATGTACATCTGACTTATTGCTTACGGTGTGGCTAGTGTTTTTTTCAACAACAACAAAAAACAATGAACCCATTGAAAGCTTGAATTAGCAACCCCCCTTCCTAAATGCAATTATGGATCCCACCTGGTGTACGGTTAGCGGCGCTATAATTGGCCCCATAAATCTGAGAGATTGAAGGGGTTAAAATGGTTATGTTGAGGCATTTGCGTAGAGATTGTAATGAGTTTGGAGTGGTTAAGGTCAGGGTTAGTACCTGGAACGGACTTCATCACTACCCACCACCCCCCAGCCCATGCGCGCGCGCGCACACACACACACACACACACACACACACACACACACACACACACACACAATCCTCCTCAACCCCCAACCAATCTGATAGAGAGAAGTGCTTTAGGCAATACGGGTTAAGGCCTCATCTAACCCCATGGGAATCACAGCAAAACAACGTAGGGAGATGCACCGTGACTGTATGAT
>NC_045750.1:15375425-15375961 GCF_008692095.1 Etheostoma spectabile | reverse complement strand
CTATGAAGGAACACATGTGGAATTATGTACTTAACAAAAAAGTGTGAAATAACTGAAAGCATGTCTTAAATTCTAGTTTCTTTAAAGTAGCCACCCTTTGCTTTTTGCTAATAGTGCTGCAAACTAGGGCTGCACGATTATGGCCAAAATGATAATCACGATTATTTTGATCAAAATTTTGATCGCGATTATTCTCACGATTATTTGTTGATTTTAACCAAAACAAATTTTATCGTCACGTAGGCTATTTATAACTGCGAGAGGGAGTGTGATGGACGCTAGGCTACTCACAGAGAGACGGCTGATCATCATGAACGGGTCCAGCACGGGTCGAATGGCGGATACACACGACGTGTGTATGAAATGTCTGTATCTTCACTGCGCTGCATTTTTATGAACTATGATATTCTGGCCATGGGTCACATCTCTGGTCCTGGTCCAGGTCCAGGTCCCGGTCTCGGTCTCGGTACAGCAGCTGCGTCTCCCACGCTGTTACTCTACCAACTGAAGTCAGTTGCATTCAATAACTTCTTCTG
>NC_045750.1:15375297-15375415 GCF_008692095.1 Etheostoma spectabile | reverse complement strand
CGTGGCGGCCGCGATAGCAGAGTTACCATGGAAACACTGGTACAAATACAGGCTTAACCTTCATATTTAACAATATACAGCTGTGTTAATAAAAAATTAAAACTGTAGACAAATGTCA
>NC_045750.1:15375094-15375211 GCF_008692095.1 Etheostoma spectabile | reverse complement strand
TAGAAAGATCCAACACAGGCACGGCTTTACAGACGAAATGGGTCATGTAACACAAAATAAACCGTATCCATATAAACAGCATTGCAGCGGATGGGAGGACATTAGCACCGGTGCGTC
>NC_045750.1:15374953-15375084 GCF_008692095.1 Etheostoma spectabile | reverse complement strand
TAACAGCTAACAGACGCTACTAGCACCGACTAGCACCGGTCACTGCTGTTGTCGGAAAAACAACAGACGGGGTCACAGGACAAAGTGTTGCGTTTACTGGTAAACTGGTAAACCTTGAGACTGACGTATAA
>NC_045750.1:15374825-15374943 GCF_008692095.1 Etheostoma spectabile | reverse complement strand
TATCTGTTGAATTTTCCTCCCGCTACTCTGTCCTCTGTGACTGTGTACATCTAGAAATTTAACTGCACGGGGTGCAGTGAACTACGCTGACTGGCTCATGAGCAGACGGTAGTAGCGG
>NC_045750.1:15374655-15374815 GCF_008692095.1 Etheostoma spectabile | reverse complement strand
TTGCAAAAAACCCGGAGCGTTCTATGAAATTACACTTTATAAAAAATAATTGCTCGATCACGCAAATTTGATCGTTGGAAGTCCAAATCGTGATGGCGATTAAAATTCGATTAATTGTGCAGCCCTACTGCAAACCCTTGGTGTTCTTTCAATGAGCTTC
>NC_045750.1:15374396-15374645 GCF_008692095.1 Etheostoma spectabile | reverse complement strand
CACCTGAAATGGTTTTCACTTCACAGGTGTGCCTAGTCAGGAATAATTAATGGAATTTCTTGGATTATTAATGGAGTCGGGACCATCAGTTGTGTTGGGCAGAAGTCAGGTTGATACTCAGCCGACAGCCCTATTGGACAACTGTTAGAGTTCATATTATGGAGAGAACCAATCAGCTAAGTAAAGAGAAACAAGTGGCCATCATTACTTTAAGAAATGATGGTCAGTCAGTCTGGAAAATTGCGAAAA
>NC_045750.1:15374020-15374386 GCF_008692095.1 Etheostoma spectabile | reverse complement strand
TGTGTCCCCAAGTGCAGTCACAAAAACCATCAAGCGGTACAACGAAACTGGCTCACTTGAGGAAAGGAAGACCAAGAGTCACCTCGACTGCTGAGGATACGTTCATCTGAGTCCCCAGCCTTCAGAAATCGCAAGTTAACTGCAGCTCAGATTAATTTCAATTCAATTTTATTTATATAGCGCTAAATCACAACAACATTATCTCATTGCGCTTTTCATAAAAGAGCAGGTCTAGACCGTAGACTCTGTGATGTTATTTACAGACACCCAAGATTTCCCACCAAGAGCAAGGACTAGGCAACAGAGGCAAGGATAAACTGCCTTTTAAGAGGCAGAATTCTCGAGCAGAACCATGGCTCAGGGTGG
>NC_045750.1:15369077-15374010 GCF_008692095.1 Etheostoma spectabile | reverse complement strand
TCTGCCTCGACCGGTTGGGGGTGAGAGAGATAGAGAGAGAGAAAGAGAGAGAGAGAGAGAGAGACAGACAGACAGTGTTATTAGGGATTATTCCAAATTGAAGGCATACTGAACCGGCATGGCTACCACAGCATCTTGCAGCGACATGCCATCCCATCCGGTTTGCGTTTAGTTGGACCATCATTTATTTTTCAACAGGACAATGACCCCAAACACACTTCCAGGCTAAGGGCTATCTTACCAAGAAGGAGATTGTTAATATATTGTTTAATTGTTAATATTATATATATATAAATTAATATATATAATATATAGATTATAAGTGTTACAGTTATGTATTGGGCTGTAGAGTAAAAAATACAATGATCACAGTCCTTTAAATTTGCCTTCAACATTTACTTAAGGTCTGTGTTCGTTTTTTTTGATCCTCTGAATTGAGACATTTGGTAATACCCTGTCCAGACAGTTTGAACTGTGAACTGAACATTTGCATACCCTGAAAAACAGCATTACGTAATAGATTATAAAAAAAAACAAATTTAGTTTATGTGTCATCTGCTTTGATCTGAATTGGACACAACCTTGCTAAATTATTCATTTCCAAGTGCCCCTTTTTTATGCTGCCAAGGTTTAGAGCATCATTTATTTTGTTGGATACACACATTTTTTGCCAGACTTTCTCTTTTTATTTTAAGTGTTAAACTGCTCTCAAATGTAGCTTCAGGTAGCATTAACATGGCATCAGGGGAAATACCTTTTTCACTGGCCTTTTCCCCCTCCATCCCTCCATCTCATGGGAGAGGAAGACAAAGGAAAACGGAGAAGTGGGAAATTGAGGGTAAAATGACAGAGCGGGGGAGAAAGAGAGAGAGAGAGAGAGAGAGAGAGAGAGAGAGAGAAGTAGGGCGAAGAGAGAAAGACGTGGCAGAGGGAGGCAGAGGAAAAACAGATGTGGTTCATTGAAGCGGCACTAGCCCACAGTCAGAGACAAAGACCTGAGAGCATGAGTGCATGATCCTCAACTAGCACACTGAAAATTATACACTGTGTGTGTGTGTGTGTGTGTGTGTGTGAGTGTGTGTGTGTGTGAGTGGTGAGACACTGAGTGTGTGAGTGGTGAGGAGGAAATATTATGAGGGACAAAAAGTCAGAAATTACGCTTAGTAAAGAGCTAAGGAACTCACACACACAGATATACAATTCTAGTCAATATGTTTTGTTTGATGTTGCACGCCATACAAGCCCATTCATCACCAGACAGATTAATATTTTGGAGCTATGGTTTCATCATTATGGTGGGTTAAATGCTGCGATGCTACATCAATTCCACCATATAAAATCAATACATCAATGCCAGCACCCAGCTGTAATTTAATTTTTAAGTTTTGTATTCCACTGGAGAGTGTGGGATCATTTAAGTTTAGCCTCCACATCCTTTGTGCAGGTTGTGAACATTAAACCTGTTAATATTTGAAAAAAGTGTTATTAAAAAAGAAAAGCGCTATCTTCAAACACTGGTAGTATTTACTCTGGGGAAATGGGCTTAATTTTAAATGTGTTTTTACGGGGTTTTTTCTCCGTCTGTGGTGGTAGAGGTTTGTTGTTGCGGCTCACTGGATAAATAGAAAGGAGATAACGCACTTTTATTTATTCTTAGTACCAGTCTGGTTCCAAGCTTTAACACATACCCTGTAACCTCAATGACTTCCCGATCCTCAGACACAGCTAAATGGAAAAGGAAAACCCGTGTCCCTCGCCTTTTCTAGGTGTCTTTAGTTGTTAGATGTGGTTTGTTTCATACTGATAATTGAAACCGTATAGACAACATGACATCACATTGTAGAGGTACAATGGAATTTAGGAATTAAAAGCAATAGACATTGTGGAAAATCAGCTTAATTGCCTTCTTGCCGAGAGTTATTAGACGAGTAGACTGATACAACTCTTGTGTTTGTATAGAAAATATGAAGCGATATCTAGGAGAATCGTTTGATTTATGAACAGATTAAACAAACGAGATATCACTGTAGGCAGTTTTTGTTACAATTGGAGAAAGCCTGGGTTGCGTTTTCCCCCTGCTCACAGTCTTTATGCTAAGCTAAACTGAGTGTTTCCTGGCTACAGCTTCATATTTTACAGATAAACATTAGAGTGGTGTCAATCTTCTCTCACTCTCGAAAAGAAAGCACAATTTCTAAAATGCCAAATGATTTCTTTAAAGTAGGCATATTTAATCTAAAACCTTACCTTTTCTTGTTACTATGGCTCTCTCCACCTAAACAGGTTTTTTTGGGGAAGTTTTTTTGTGCACATCTTATATTGTTATATTTATGATTCATAGAAGCTCTTTTTAAACTGCTCTCTGTGTTCCAACAAAAGCTAAACCTGTGAATGAATTAATGCTGCTTCGTCTTTTCTCAAGTTGAATGAAGTTGTAGATTATTTTGTTCCCATATTCAGCAAGGGGCTAGCGCAACTAACTTAACGACAACTAAAAAACGGGCGCATCCTTCACCGGATGCCCCTTTTCACTGACTTCACAACATGAGAGAATTCTGCCGAATAAGTAGCAATGCATCCGGCTTTGCCAAATTTAGCTTTTCACTGATAATTACTTTTTTTGTGTGTGTGTGTGTGTTTGTTCGAGAGGCTCATTAAAAAAGCACTGATAGAGACTGTACAGAAATAATTGTTGCTCCCCTCCAAACCCCATTAAACAGAGGGAAAGAGAGAGAGAGACAAGCTGGAAAGAAAAGAGGTGAAGAAATATAAGAAGATTTGGAGCAAGGCAGCGACAGTATGGGACAGAAGGAGGGAGAGTGATGGCAGAGAGAGGGAGCGAGAGAGAGATTTTACTCATTAAAAAGAGGAGCACAACAAGGGGAGGTAGCATTAATCAGAGCTCTGCGCTAATGAGGCATTTACTCATTACGCTGAAATAGAGAGGGGCCGAGGAAGAAAAAGTGGGAGGGGGGAGAGAGAGGAAAGAGAGACCACTGTATGACTAACTGTACTGTAATAGAGAGAACGGGAACAAATTAAGTAAGAAATTTAACAATATGGAGGGAGGTGACAGAGTTAAGTATAGATGTGGAGGGAGGATAGTGGGACAGGTTAAGATCAAGACAAAGGGGAGTCTACAGTGTAAAAAACAGATAATATTGATTTAAGAAGTTAATCCATTTGGCTCAATTTAAGGATTTGCCATTTGTGGTCTTTACTAGATAAAGGCACATAATCCTACCGATGGAAAAAGTGTGAGCTGGCCGCCCGGATAGCTTGGTTGGTGGAGCGGGCGACCATGTGTGGTGGTTTGCTTCCCGGGCTCAAAATCAAAAGTGTGAGCTTTCCTTTATGGGCCGTCCATTCTTTCCTACCTTTAAGGGACTGATCACCCCTTCACTCCACTATTTTGTGGTTGTTAAATATGATAATCCCCAGTGAAAATGTACTGTGAGTGGTTTTTTTTGGCTCATTGAGGAGATTATTCAATATTCTGTGAGGCTTTAGTAGTGAGTAACTGGATTTTGATAGACGACTAGAGAAAAATCAGTGTTTTATGATCTTTTTTTTTATATCTTGGTAAAAAGATCACCACAGGAAATTAGCAAATGAAATGTTCATGTCACGTTCGCTTTCAGCGTGCTTTTAAAGAGCATTAAGGCTTTTCATTGGACTAATGGCAGAGCAGTGCAAGAGAAAGTGTGTGTGTGTGTGTGTGTGTGTGTGTGTGTGTGTGTGTGTGTGTAATGCATTTGTTAGTGTGTGTATTACAGTAGTAGTTTGTGTGTGTGTCAGGGCAGTTTGCATGGCCATCTGGGGAATGATCTATGTGTCTCCTTGCAAAGTGGAGTCATTAATATTAGCATTTTTTAAACCAAGACGACTATCATGACTGATTTATGGTGCGTCTTTCAGGCCTTTAGAATTAAAAGGATTTGTAGAGGAGCCAAAGCAGATAACGTTACCCTACATTGCCACTGCAGGGGCCACTGCTATGTGGTCTTTCTCTGCTGCTGTGAAGTAGAACTTGAACAACCAGGGACCGAAAAGGCTTGTTTATTTACTCGTTGTCATTTGTGTTGTTCTTTGCAGCTTCTGGCTGTGTTTTGAAGTTATCTCTGCCAGTGATGGGACTGGCCACGCTGTGGTGGACAAGCTAAACAAACAAAGAGAAGACAATCTTTTAGAGTATACAGCTACGCTAGCGGCTCTGTGAGGCTTTACTCAGACACAACAGGGCATGAGCTAAATGCTAATGGAAGCATGCTAACATAATGAGATTGTTAACATACTTTTATTTAGCTGCTTATGATTACCGTGTCTCAATCTTAGTCTGGCCAGTCAGCATGCTAACATTTGCGGCACACAAATTACGGCGGAGTATCATGGTATTATCATGGGATGTCATTGGTCATACATTAAATCAAGGATTTATTTTCTGGGAACCTTGAATGCATTTACAAAGTTTCATGGCAATCCATTCAGTATTTCTTGCGATACTTCTGTTGGACCATCCATAATTTATGGATTGTCCTGCAGAAATAAACCAAGAAAACAAAACTTAACTTTGTTGCCTAAAACCAAAACAGTAATAGTTGTAGTTACTGACCCCCCCCCGTGACACCACAACACAAAGCATCTCCTCTGTCTCTCTCTTCCTCATCGTCCAATCATCATACAAGAGCTTTTGGTGCATGAAGAAACACCAAAACAAAACCAAGCTACTCCCATTTTCCTCTCTCTTCCTTTCTCTCTCTGGCCTCCTCCCGTCATTCTTCTCTCTCCTTCTCTTATTGTCCTCATCATAACCCCTGCCTGAGCATGATTCAGATCTAATCTGAGTGATCCCAACCCATTGGAATTATAAATCTGAAAGCTATTTTTAACTGGCGCCAGACCCTCTCCCCTTCTCTCTCTCTCTCTCTCTCTC
>NC_045750.1:15368113-15369067 GCF_008692095.1 Etheostoma spectabile | reverse complement strand
TCTCTCTCTCTCTCTCTCTCTCTCTCTCTTAGATCTCGATTTGACAAACTGTTTGGTTTTAATTAAAACTTGGTTATAACCTGGCCTGACGTTCAGCCTGCTGCTGTCTTCCAGGTCTACCTCGCGTCTGAGGATGTAATCCAACTCTTTGTGTTTGTGTCTTTCTGACTCTTTCTCGCCAGGACTCTGACCTTGTCCTGACGTTCAACCTGTCCATGCATCGCTCCTGGTGGATGGAGAACGGCCCGGGGTGCAGGGTGACACCCATCACCCCTCCTCCCTCCTGGGCACCCGAGGACCACCGATATATATCTATATCCGGCTGTCTGATGGATTTCCAGTTCATAGAGGTGGCTCACTCCTCGCTGCAGATACTCTTTGCTGTAAGTACTTGAGCTAAACAGGTACTTTCTAGTATGCACTGCAATTTCCTACTCAAGCACCCGCATGAAGAATACACGCTGTTACACACTCTTTATTTGCTTACTTTCTGACATGAGACAGTAACGTCATGTCTGTGTCTTAAGTTGAGTGGAGTCAACTAGCCCCTAGCTTGGCTAGCCCCTATTGGAGGGGGAAACAGTTAGCCTAGCTTTTTCCAGTGGTGGTTGGTGAGCACAGGTAAAGAGCATTAGAGAATTAGTATTGTGAGAAAGATGACTGGATTGAGAATTTACTATAGTAGTGTACAGCCATGTACTGTAGATCTACTGGGGCTTTTTTGGGGAAGAAAACAGCTGCTTGTTGCCGCTGGAAACCGCGCTGGTGAAATCAGTGAGACTGAACCAAAAGCTGGGATCCATAAAACCAAAACAAGGAGCTAGAAGAGGCGTAAACGCTCCGTAGAGCTGATGGAAACTACAAAAACCGGGTGATAACCTGGTCCAATAACATGAAGGATTTAATCCATAGAGAATAATATGGATATTTGTGTGTGTGTGTGTGTGTGTGTGT
>NC_045750.1:15366770-15368103 GCF_008692095.1 Etheostoma spectabile | reverse complement strand
TGCAGGGCTTTGAAATAATGCAATTGATGTTCTCTACGGTTACACTCACTGATGCATTTAGTTGAATGTTTTCTAAAGTGTATTACAACCATGCCAACTTCTTTGTCTGTTGCAGTGGGTTAGGGAATTTAGGGTGATTGTGCAACTTTGTGGTAAAATAAAGCATCAAGGCTCCATTAAGTTAATAACTTAATACCCTCATTAACATAGAATGGGTTGGATAAGCTGCTTTAGAGACTCTCCTTCTTTATCTCAGTTTTTTTTGTATGTGTCTTTCTTGCTCGCTCTGTCTTACTTCATTGTTACAAAGAAAACGATTTCCTTCTCTCTGTTTCCCTCTGCCTGTCGCTTACCCTCGCACTCTGTAATTCTTC
This sequence comes from Etheostoma spectabile, assembly GCF_008692095.1. NCBI lineage: Eukaryota > Metazoa > Chordata > Actinopteri > Perciformes > Percidae > Etheostoma > Etheostoma spectabile. The sequence goes on along the minus strand of NC_045750.1, from coordinate 15,367,729 downwards.
CTCTACCGCACTGTCAAACTGCGATAATTAGCAGGATCAGAAGAGACAACAGAGAGAGAAATAAAGAGTGGGAATGAGGGAGGCCTGTCACTTTTTATACAAGTCTCCTCTGTACTTTTTTTCCCAGAGCGCGCACACACATATGAATACAGACACACACGCAATAAACAAACCGACGCTTCAATGGGACTGCATGCATCGTTACACCAACAGAAAGCGAGAAAGACTTTGGGAGTTTCAGCATCTTTTTCATTCTGAGCCTTCCTCCCTCGCTTATCATGAGTGTCAACCTCTCTCACCCGCTGTCCTCATGCCCTCAATCGATAGTGTTACTTATATTATGGCTGAGTGCCAAGCCACCAAGCTCTACCACTGTCTCGCTGTAATTGGTGTGTGGAAACACTGTCATGCTCCATGAGCACACATTGAACAGTTTGACTGGTTCACTGGCTGACTGGCTGGCTGGTTTACTGTAATTGGTGGAAACACTGTCAGGTTTCTTAATAGCATACGTTCAACCAGTCGACTGGCTGACTCAGTGCGGGGTAATGGTTGGGTTGGGTCGGATTCTAAGCTGACTGGTCGTTTGCGTGTTTACTGCTAAGCTGGCTGGTTAACTCGTAATTGTAACTGGTGAGGCCAATGTTTTCCAGAAATCAGGGCGCTTTTTGATGGACAAGGTAAAAAATCTGAAATGAATATATGCCAGGACAGTGTGGAAAATTCCGAAAAGCCATTGAGGCGATTCAGCTGTCAAGGTCTTCAACATAGCATGTTGTTGTTTGTCTGGGTGGTCAGTTGGGTATGTGATGGACTTGCCAATTTTATCTTGTGTTTACAGTTTCAACTATTGTTGTAAGTTCTGGTTTTACCGCACACCACATCTTGCAAAGGTATTATATAAGGGGTGGCAATACATATATTGTAAATATGTGTGTGAGTGTATATCTGATGAGCAG
>NC_045750.1:15359710-15366760 GCF_008692095.1 Etheostoma spectabile | reverse complement strand
GTACGGCAGCCTCGGCCACAGTGTGTGAACGGTAATTGGTTCCTGTATGATGTAAGTTGTTGATGTAGTTGTTAAGACTAGAAAAGCGCTATATAAATACATTTACATTATTTATTCGTAAATAAGATAAGAATGTTTATCTAATAAGAAAATTACATGTCTCACACCCGGCTTCTTCAGGCTTTGTAATGTAACAAGCAGATTGTTTTGCTCCCTCACTGTTACAACAAATTACTGTATTATTTTTGAAGAGTTAACCAACTGATTAGTTCTCCAAACTGCAAAACACAAAGGTGTGTCTTTACCATGTGGTGCACAGTATGAAGATCTGAGATGAAGCAGCGCAAAGGGATTCTCCAGGGAGATCCAGAGTCCTCAGTTAAATGCAGGCTGACGCCATCACTGCCAGACTGCAGCACAGTAGGGGAATACGCACGACTTCTGTGATTACAGTTGTTTTTTTTCCTCTCGGCTTTATTTTACCTGCTAATAGCAGAGTGATGTTGAAATGACAATTCACGAAAAAAAACATAGCTGTGGCTTCCTGCGGGCTCAGTGGTCTAGAGTGCATGTTTGCAAGTAATTTGAGTGATTAGCATTACTTCAACCAGAGTGGAGGAACTAATCAGTGAAATCGCCTTTTGTTGTCTTTGGATGAGAAGAAAACCTCCACACACTCAGCCCTTCGCTGCACACAGTTCAATAGCGTTAACTATGAAATGTTATGGATTCAAGTAAATAAAATGATCGTGCTTGTTTACACCTATTAGCAACACTAAAACAGGTAACTGAGAGGAAGTGCACAAATTACAACCACTGTAGAGTAGGTTTTCCTCCAAAATATTTCATATCCTTGTCATATTTCTGATGTAAAATCCAAAATGTGGAAATCGTTCTGTCAAAATGGCCCTTTAATATCCAACAGGCAATATAAACTTTTAAGACAGTCATGTCCCTTTGCTCACCATGCACACACTTTCCAAGTAAACTTTTCAGTTGCAGATTATTTTGTGTACACCAAATATATGCACGATTAGGGTGGGAAATTTTTTTTGCCCACTTATAATTTTAACAGACACTTTTTCTGGAATTAAAATTCATAAAAACATGTGCACTACATATTTTGAATTGCTTCAATACATTATTTTTTCTTGTTATACATATTTTATTAATATATAGACAAATAAAAAGTGATGTTAAAAAGAAATTAGCCTTTATTGCCACACTCTGCTCCTGTAGTCCCATCTCTGCCAGCTGAATGGCAGTGCCCGTGATATGAGACTTGGATGACTCGTGGTCTTTTATTTCCTCTAATTTAACGTTGGTTCTAACGAACAAATTGTTTGCATTTTCTGATGATGCGTAGGTTTGACAGTAAGTCCATTACATGGACTGGTCGTCGGAAGGTAGGCTAACCCTTCCCTCATTTTCCCTTCGTCATCAATGTGCCACTTTTTTGAAAAGTACCTTCTCTTTTTCTATACTTCGCCCCTAACGGTTTGTACATTCATGGCTACTGCTGACTCCGCAGCGGGCCTCTTAACACCAGGGATATGTCGCCACTTTTTTTTAACCAATAAATTTCCCTTCGTCTGTAACTCAACCTAGCTATATGTGTCACGGACTAGCACCAAAATCCACTTACACAAGGCAAAGTCACCCGCCATTTTTTTTTTTAAAAGTACCCGCCATTGGCTGGTGGCGGGTGCTAATTTCCAACCATGTGCACGATACAAACAGAGAACAAAAAAGGTTTCACTGCCGACACAGGACGCTGTTATTTGGTCACTGAAAAGGTCCTCTGGATCAACGGAAGTATATTTCCATGTCCCTCACCTTCCGCTCTCTATGTGACCATTCTCAAAGTCTGTTCGCTTTGGGAAACAACAATAAACTTCAAGCGAGCAAGCTAGTTGCTGGAAATGGCAAGTTTTGAAAGATTTGGATCGTGCAATAAGTAACATATTCTTTTTAAATCTTTACAATCATTCCCTGAAAGGCCCAAGCAGGCCGGCATTTACTCTCCAACTAGGACATTTTGGAACTGATCGGCAGGATTGCTAAAGACAAAGTACACACAGCGATACACTGGTGAGACCAAATAACGTTTAACCATGTATCCAGCTAATTTAAATAGCTCATGTTACTGTATTGTCTGAACAGTTAATTTCACTTAATTTAATATTGTGTATGTGGCGTTTTCATTTGTAGAGCTGGTGCAAATTCCCTCAAAACAAGTTCCTTCCCCGACCATTTTACAGAACCACCGCCACTGCCTCCGTAGATTAGCGCCACCCAAGACAATTGTGATTGGTTTAAAGAAATACAAACTACCCAGAGCGTTTTTTTTTTTTCTCCTATCCTGGACTGGATCTGGGGTGTAGCCAGACCTTACTCAACCGCGCTGTGGCGATGGGCCTGGCAATGCGAGACTCCTGCCTGCTACATCCGCAAGAAGAAGATAAGAATAACTGAAATGGTTTCCAGGTTTACTCGTTCATCATTGAGGGAATAAACTGAGTCAGTAGCATCCAGTATGTAGTGTTGCTTTGCTTTCATGGACTGAATTGAATGTTCCATTGTAGTAGTCATTGATCATAGCCGATGATGTCACGTTAGGGTCGAATTGTATTCATGGAAGCAGCACTGGGATCAGATTGCTTTTCATAGTTATTGTTATTCAAAGATCAGGGAGGTGAAAGAACAATGGATGAGAATTGAGTGTCAGTCAACCAAGGCACCCGCTGTGCTCTACAGCGCTAATCCCATATCTGCTGAATATGTTAAACCTCACTTATTTTTTTCTTATTTTTTTCTTCTTCCAATTAGGACAGGTAAGAACGTCCTGAAACAATTATAGAAAAGCTTGCAACAAGGGATTGTTTATGGAAGATGCTAAATTAGAAGGTGAGCCAGGTTGATACTTGATTTCTACTTAATTTGATTTTTTTCTTGCTGTAAATTGTGTGTAGTTTCACACAAGCATTAAACTGCACAAACAAAGTAAGGTGAAAGTGACTGGATGTAAATATTGATCGTAGCAAGGGATTTTCAGTGCAGCTTTGACGGGCTGACAAAATAGTTTGCTCACAAATAATTCACAGCGAGCAAAACAAAAGTTTGAGTGTAAGGGAGCATCTTCAGCACATAACAGATTAAATCCAACAAACGTGATACCTTTATCATTGCACAATTTATCTGGCGTAAAATGATGCAGCTGTAATGGATTCTCTCGCGATGAATACATTCTCCTAATGGAGTAATGCATCCAACTTAAACAAGATTAGCACACAAGCAGACAAACAACTCTACAATTGCAATTCCTTATAAACGGTGTGAAGGTTGTGGGTGTAACGACGCAGGGAATGGGAAAAAAGTCGTTATGGATCTACATTACATCATGATCTTCTGAAATGTTGGTCGTATATCAACCTGTGAGCTTATTCAGATTGTACAAAAGTGTCAGCACTTTCCATTGCGATTGTTTTGGCAAAGTGCAACCTCTTCTTCTGCCTTAGTGAAGGACGGACTGCGCCACCTTTAACTGCCTTCCCCATGGCATCTGTCCTTTCTTTTTTAAAAGGTCTCCTCCCACGACACTTCCCCTGAATTTTTATGGTCTCAGGCTATGCAGAACTCACACTGTACGTTTCCCCTTCCTTATCAAACACCAGCTGTTTGACATTCTAATTTCTCCCCGAGCTCCTTTCAAAACTTCCAGGTGTTATCGGAATCTCTGCTAAGGGAGCATTTAGACTTGATAATTGTAGGAACAAATGATGATTCAGTTGGGTTTTTTTGGGGTTTAATAACATTTCTTTGCCATGTGGCAAATGTTGCCCTACACCGTTATGGGATTCTTGATCATTTTGGGGCACTAATGATAAAGAATTCGCTGTAATAAACCCAGTAATATCCAAATATCTTGATACTGTATGCTACTTCATTAGTCTGGTAAAAAAAAACCAGAAATGCACAATTTAAATCCCAATGTAATTATTACATTGATTTATTCGCTATTAAATGTGTACAAATACCCATTGTACTGAATATTAGGACTCGCTCCAGTGCCTGAAGGATTCAGTAATCTACAAAAAGCAATTTTTACATTGTTGTGTGGCTCTAGGTACAGCAATATCGGTTGATCGGTGGGTCCAACACTGAAATATCTCAACAGCTATTGGGCAGATTCATGGTCCCTAGATGATGTATTCCATGACTTTGGTGATCCTCGGACTGTTCTAGTGCCACCATGAGGTTCACACTTGTGGTGTTGAGCAAAACACCTCAACAACTGTTGAATGGCTTGCCATTCAGTTTGGCACACACATTCATGTCCCCCTCAGCATGTATTGTAATGTCTTTAGCGAGCGTTTAACTTTCCATTTAGTGCCGTCATCAAGTCAAAAATACCCGCAAATGTTAGCGTGCTTACATGCTAAATCATGACGGTAAAAAACAAAAAAGAATTGTGAAGATATTGTGAAACTACAGGGTGCATCTGCAGTGCTGGAAGCCCACTTTGGAGTCATTATCATCGCAAACATTTGTTCGGAACATTCTGTTCAAGCTCTGAAAGGAAAAATGTTATCGTCAACTATTGCAGAGCTGCAAGGACATTTACATTTGACAGTTTATCACCCACACCATTACTCTTCCCTGCCTTAAGTAAGTGCCACTAGGTTTACTCACTGTTGCCTAACTAACTACAGTGTTTATTATGGCAACAAGCACCTGCTGCACTGTCTTTTGTTATTTTAGGTCCCTTATTTGTGACAGGACAGCTTAGACATGAAAGGGAAGACAGACGGGGAATGACATACAGCAAAGGGCTGCAGTCCGGAATTGAACCCGCAGCCACTGCATCTAGGACTGTGCCTCTGTAAATGGGCGCATGCTCTACCAGGTGATAGACTTTCCAGTCGCCCTGCTGCACATTCTTTTAAAGAAAAATGATGTGGGTCTTGCTGCCTTCTGGGATAGTGTGTGTCACCGTGTACATAAAAGCCCATTAAAATGGTTTCTGCTCTGAATGAGGTACATGGCTCTGCGAGCTGAAGTGGTGAACTTGCTCAAGTTCTTGCTTGTCAGGCTGATCGGGGCTGGGATCCTGTCCATGCTGAAGTGGTGCTATTTCTATTTTCCCTCGTCACACCGAACACCTTTCAGCATCGCCGACGGTAACTAGGTAACCCTAATCCACAGACAAAAGGAACCAGTGTCTGTCTGAGAAACCTGAGGGAGCAGCTCACTTTAATGCGGTCCATCCAAATGCTGACAAAAGCTGCAAACCAGGGTAGGAAATATGTATAACAACAAAGAGGTACAGGGGAGAAGGAAACATGTTTTCCCATACAAACTGTGGTCACTCACCATTGACAATTAATCATTTCTTTTGCATTATAAAAATAGTTGAAATACTGAAAGAAGGTTAAAGGAGTTTACGTATGGGCACTGACTAAAGACTAATTTTGAGTGTCGAGTGAAGATAAGTGATGAAAGGATTCAGGGATTGGTTTGAATTTCAAGGACTGAGAGGAACTCAAATCATGTGAGTGTGATACGTTTTGGCTGGAGGTGTCAGCTGAAGTGTAATCACTGAAAGTGGATGAATTCTCAGTTACACAATAAGAGATGAAAGCAGGAGAAGTGTCCGTTGAGTAACAATGTTTCTGTTGTTAATGATTAAAATGTAAAAAAAACTTGGCTTCTCCAATGCATTGAAACACAACCATGACATTGGATGTTATCAACATTAAACATACAGCACATTAATACTACACACCATTTGACATAAAATAACAATTGTGCGATGAGCTGGAACGACAACAGGTGGAGAGGAGGTAGGATACAGCCTACAAGACAAGGTATTTAAAAATACCTTGTCTTTTATAGCGCAGTCATTTTGCATTCAGTGTCTCTACGGCATGGAGCAAAGGACCTCTTAGAAAAATTCCAGCTCACAGATTTAATTTTTTATAAATTATTATTCATCATGTTAGAATCTGAATGCTGTCTGAAAGCGTCAATAAATGAGTCACTGTGAGAGAAAAAATTGTAAATTTAAAAAAAATACATAAATAAAGTTACCTTCAAGGTCAGTGGACAGCGCTGTGGGCAACGAGGTCTAGATGGTTGTTTAGATGTTTTTAAAAATCTTGTTCATAACAACAAATGTTGTTATCAGATGTAATAATTTATGGAGAACTTTTTAGCACCACAAAATGATCGAGTTTTCAGGTTTCACAGACAGCTAGTAGTGCAAATATAGCTGCAGGCACCAAACCTACTCAGAGCCACAACTCCAACAAAAAACAAGATAAGGCGCGCACACGTCACAACCCCATCGCTAATATTATTTGTCTTCTTTCACATCAGGAGAAGATCAAGCTTATTGTAAACAGGATATTATGTTTACATGCAGCAACACCAAAACGGAAAACTTGAGTGTCGAGAATATTAACAGGATATTGATGTGCAGAGCAACGCACTCTGTCACAGCTGATCAAACGTTGTGTATTGCAGGGCGGCACGGCTCTCTGCACTCTGTTCAGTGGTACTAACAAAACTGCACCCAAAAGTCATTTTCAGAGGCAATGAGCCTGCAGAAGACAGAACAGGCTCCGGTTCAGCTTTTACTGCTTGTGACAGGAAAACTCCCCAAACTCCTGAAAGTCTTTTAAACAACATTTGACTTTGTGACATTAAAAGTGTCATTTAAAGTGCTCATGTTATACTTTTTGGCTTTTTCCCCTTTCCTTTACTGTGTCTTTTTTGTGTATGTTCTAGCACAATATATAGTCAAGGGACTTACCATCTTCCAGACAAAACACTGTTCCCAAACTGCTCCAAACAGCCCTATTGTAGTCCAGACTTTACTTCCGTGACAAACGCTCATCACGTTGTCACACAGGTTATAATGCTCGCCTAGCTGCTAGCATGGCACACCTTCATACTCTGCTTCTGACTGGCTAGTAGTCCTTACCTAGCTACAGTGCATGTGCGACCCCCAACAACAGAATGGAACAGAAGTGAGATGCCTCACTCGGT
>NC_045750.1:15358101-15359700 GCF_008692095.1 Etheostoma spectabile | reverse complement strand
CTAAAACAGAGAGCTCAACACACAGGGTGAAAAGAGGAGCTACAGTAATGTGCAGTTCAACAAAAATATGGTTTTTTTTTTAAAATGAAACCAACCTATTCAGGTACAACCTCTAAACACAACCTGAAAAGAAGCATAATATGAGTACTTTACGTGAAAACTAATGAGTGAATCATTCTAGCCGGAGTGGCAATGGACAGGAGAGGCAGTCTGTGGCCTGAGGTCATCTTAATCTTTCAAAATAAAGATATTCCGCTAAACTGCTGTCAGTGGCCGTAAAATTTACCAGCGTCTTTGAACAGTGGTCATTTCTTCCGAGGCATTTCTGATACATAAAGCCGCCTGTGTTGGGGGTGGGGGATCACCGTTGATCCCCATGCCGATGATGGCAGCTTGTCCACTTCCAGTCTTTAAGTAAATTCATCCCCCGCTGAGAAAAACACTATATTTTTATAACTCATGTATTTGTCTTAGACAGGTAGAGAGAAAAAAGGGGGGAGACAGGAGAAATAAAGAAAGGGATAGAAGGAGATAGAGGAAGGAAATGGTAAGAGACGGAGAACAGGAGGGAGGAGAGAGGTGCTTTGGGAGCTGAACATTATTTAGACTAAATGAGGTCGGGACCTTGAGATATACTCTGAATCTGAAATGCAGTTGCTCACATTTGCAGCTCAATGTGTATTTCCATGTATGCGTGTGGCTGTGTGTGTTCATGTAATACCAACCAGGTCATTTTTGGTTACACTTAAATCTTCCTTTGAACAAGAAAAGGCCCCTTTAGTCCAGTTAATATGTTCCAAATCTTCCGCTCTTACCTCGTTTCTTTCTATCTCTCTTTCCTCCTCTATCATCGTGGGGGTAGAAAGGTCACTAGAAATCCAACCACACATTGACTGTAACTTCCTACTGCATCTTTGCTCCAATCAGCCACCTCCTACAGGTCGCCTTGGAAACAGACAGCCAATGGGAGAGCAGATGAGAGAGCAAAGGTGTTCTGCTAGTGTGGATTGCTTTATCAATGTCAAAATACCACACACACACACATACACACACACACACGCAGCACTGTAGACCCTTTATTATTTAATCTGCAGCCGTTATTGTTTTCAGGTTTATGAACGGCTTCAAGCGGAAGTGAGCCCATAAGAGAGAATAATGTCGGCTACACCTCTGCGTTTAGTTACAAGCCCGCCACAACAAAGCTGTCTCAGAGCGGGCGGTGGGGGTGAGGTTTTCATTTTGACAAATCACGCCAAATACTTAACAATCTACCTTGACATCATAACACCGAAGCGATACAGGGAGTTGGGAATTCAATTTCATCGATCACAATCTCACTAATGTTTACACAGCGCCATAATAGAGACATTGTGACAATTTCTTTTTCTTTTTTGCCTTTTTTTTTGTTGTCTTTTGTGTCTCTTCTGTGATATGCAGACACTGTACACAGTTGTGTATTTGTTTAAACAAAATAATATAATTAAAATATTTGAAGGAAAACACTGTCAGTACAGCTGAGAAACCATGAACGTTTAGGCTAACCTTGAGTTTGTGTGTGTGTGTGTGTGTGTGTGTGTGTGTGTGTGTGTGTGTGTGTGT
>NC_045750.1:15353517-15358091 GCF_008692095.1 Etheostoma spectabile | reverse complement strand
GTGTGTGTGTGTGTGTGTGTGTGTGTGTGTGTGTGTGTGTGTGTGTGTGTCTACTGAGTCAAGTGCTCTATTTTGGACCAATATACCACAGAGCTGTTCTGCTCCACTTACACCAACACCTGTTTACCCTGTCCGTTCCAATAATTTGTTTAATATCCATGCTTTATCTTACTATCTCTGTCTGTCTGTCTGTCTCTGTCTGTCTGTCTGTCTCTCTGTCTGTCTGTCTGTCTCTGTCTGTCTGTCTGTCTGACACAAATGAATAATCCCTCCTCCTTTTCTGCTGCTCTCTTTGTCTCTAGTTGATGGGGTTTATCTACGCCTGCTATGTTGTCAAGCTCATTTCAGAAGAAGAGGATAGCTGTAAGTACACATTCTCACACATGCACTCACATGTACACACACATTTTACACCCGACCCCAAAAGCCTAAAAAAAAGTGATGTCTACAGTTTATTACATTCATCCTGTGTTAAAAGTCACTGTTTTTGACTGTTTTTGCTGAGCTGTGCAATTGTTGCTACGCCTGTTACATTAAGCTTACCATTCTATCATGCACATTTGCAGTTTAACAGTAATAACAGAGGCAACTTTACCATTAAAATTCTTAGTTTTACTTTTAAATCAATGCCTCCTTAATTTTAGACTGAGGTAGAAAAAAGCTGGCGTCCCATTTCCAAGACAGCTGTGGGTTTGATCAGCTGTAGCTAGTTGACTAATTAAGCTACACATTAGCTCAAAGAGTAGGTTGAAAACGAGTCGCATGACTTTTGTAGTGTTTCCAGCTCGTTTTAAAAACGAGAACTCCTTAAATATGCACTTGATGGCTACATACAGGTTGAGGCTTAAAAGCTGCGTGTCCCAGCATCCTCACCAGTTGATGATCCATGCAGAAGACATGGAAGTAAAAAAGCAATATTGTTCTTGTATATGTATAGGTAGCTAGTGCTAGTACTGTGAGTTTTAAAAATGATTATAACATAAGTTTTAACATAACCCTTAGATAGGCTATAGACCAAATCAAGGGTGATGTGATGAGATTGTCAAACTTGTTTGTTTCTGTTGTCATTTTCAGCAGTAGACCTATCTGTAACGTTTAAAGATATATAGATAAACCCAGTGGTCCAACCTTTTTGGCTTTTCTGCTGTGCTTATTTTTTGTACAGTGTTGCTTTGCTAGCGTCTTTGATAAACCAGCGGGGTATGCTTACGTGTGCAGCTCCTCACATAGAGCAGACAAACACGCTGGTTATAAGGTCAAAGAAATGCACCACCCTCCAAACTCTTTAAATGTCAAGTATCGCTCAACGTCCCCATGCACCCTGCTTCAGTATGTGGAGAAATTCAAAGCTTGACAGAGCTGCGGGGCTTAGTTACGGTTGCTAAGCTATGATTGGACAATCACTGTTCAGGGGAGGGATTTAGCTACCTGTCAATTTGGAATATATTTGGTAAGGTAGGTACAGGTTTAGGTTTATGTGTTTTATATGTCCTGAGTTCAGGAATCAAGTCAAACTCGTGAAGTAAATTCAAACAGTTCCTCGGTTTTCTCCTCCTCGCTATTTCCTGGCGTGTCCTCTCGTTCATTCTCGGTTTGAATGAAGCCATCTTGGACTGAGGGCCTTCACTGACACTTAGACAGAATTCAAAGTGAAACCTGGAGCCTCCAGCTTTTGCAGCCAGGCTCATTCATTAGCAATGACACACAGAGAAGGAGACAAGAGAGAAGGAGCGTGAAGGATGAGGAGTGCTAGGTAGATTCATGCCCCGATCAAAGTTACCTCTCTCCCACATCCTCTCCACTTTCAACCATCATCACTAAGCAACAGACCAACAAAACATGTTCACCCACCCATTCATACATCCTTTATCTTTATTCAATATTTTAGAAATGCATCAGTTCATCAATACAACCATGTTGATTGAGAAGTGTGTCATTGACTCTGATTCAGGCAGTCTAAATGAATTGCATTTGAAACGTAATACCAGTTACAGACGAAGAAAATGGGACTAATCATGTGGTAATCAATGTTAATTCTGCGATTATGGTATTTTGAATGCAGTGTTTGCCTGTGAGCATTAACATGAATGAGCCCATTTACCTGAGGCCATCAGTTTAGTTTTTCCATTAAAGTAGACGCAGCCGTTCCGCGAGAGGATGAATACACAACCATTGTTCAACACTGAATTCGGCGTGGTGTTTGCCGACACATAAATATTGAAAGGTGATAAATGCAGACTGGATCACGTTTGAAAGTTTGAAGGGCTGACATTAGACAAGTTTTCCTGCTTTCCTTCTTATCCAAAACAGATTGGAGATTTAAATATGTTCCATTTATTATAAAAACTGTAGCTCAGCGCTGCATACAACACCTGGCAATGCGTTCAATGAGGTCACAGGTAAATATGATAAATCATCACATTATTAGACTTAAAAACCAGTTAGGAGTGATGTAACACTGCATTTATCCTACATTTAATGTGGTATAATGAAGTTTCAGGAATTATTTTGAGAGGAGAGGTTTTCAACACTGTTTTTAATTAGCTTTGTGATGACAGGAAACCTAAAATGCCACTTGTTCCATGTCTGAATAATTAATGTGTAATAGTTATTAGTTGGCCTGTGCTTATCTGTTGTATTTTGGCCCCTGGCTCTCGATGCTGCACACCCCTGCTTGTTTTGTACCCTGAGACAGAGCTTGTTGTAGCAAAACAACAATTTAAGATGCAATAGCGCTTGAGGAGTCTGCTGTGTATCCATGGAAGAGTTCATGTGCTTAGTGACATGTAAAATGCTGCTTTTTAAATCACCCTTACCTTCTCTGTAACAACTGAATTCAAAGGCAGAAGCTTCAAAGTAGAACCTTTATCATTTAGTTTATTGTTTAAATGCCGTGAGAACCTATTTTCCCAGTAAGTTCCTCACAATGAGTCGGACAAAAACATGTTTTAGCCAAAGTTAGAACAGTTTTGGGTATTTCAGAGAGAGAGATTTAGGCATTCATGTTTTTGACCTTGCGTTTGTCACTGGTTTGGAAAATAAGACGTCACACTGTACAGTATTTCCACGCAACAATCCGAGTTTGGAAACATTTGAATAAAAGCATAATGACAGTTGTGTGGTTGTTTGCTCGCGTTGTCAAACACATCCGATCATACCACATCCATCTATTCGGCAACACCTGTCTGCTCTGAGCGCAGCCACCTTCACTCTCTCTCTCTCTCTCGCTCGACCACACACACTAAGCTCGCACCACGCACTGAGCAGTTTCCGAAATGACTCGTCCTGTTCTTACAAATAGCCATGTTTCCATCAAAACATTTTTATGTGAATTATCTAATTGGAAAAGCTGGATGGAAGCGACCACTCCCGCATTATTTTCCCCAGAGCTGTCGAACACACTGCTGCACTCGAAAAGGAGACTCCCTGCTATAAAAGAGAGAAGTGATTTGGCACCTCTCGGCCATCATCACCAACAAATCTGGTCTCATATGAGCTGAAACAGAAGAACCTGCCCAACAGCAGTGGAAGATTGAGACAGCAAAATGTGGTTTTCCTGACACTTCAACCTTGTGCCCAGGTAGAGACTTTTTTACCCACCGGATTAAAACCCACCTAATTTACCTTCTATTAGTTGCTACATTTGTAACATTGCCTTTAAATTCTCTTGATTGTGGAATCCAACGATTATGCAAAATGATCATGGTCAGCTCAAATGATCACGATCAGGTGATCATGTATTAATGTTCTTCCGGTCACTTTAACTTTCGTATATTTAGTCATGAAAATGAAATGTTGTAAAGAAACACTTTCACAAATTCAGATTGCAGCCCCATGCATCATCAGCTTCCTCTATTCGTCCACTTTGTGAGCCACTTGTGATGCTGTTAAAAGTGTTTTGGGAGCTGGAGCCTAGCATGCACTGGGCAAGAGGCAGGCTACAACCTAGACAGGTCGCCAGTCTATCCCAGTCTGTCACGGGGCTAACACATGTAGACAAACACATTCACACCTGCGGGCTGTTTGGCGCTCCCAATTCCCCTGCACATTATATCTTTGAACTGTGAAGGACACTCAGAGAGATGAGAAAGCATGCAAACTGCACACAAATGGGCAATGATACTGTAAGCAACACAAGTCATGTTCACTGTTTTTTTTTCTCAAGGGACAAATGTTGTAATACAACGGTTAGGCAGAAGGAATCAGTTCAAATGGAGGTTTCAGGCCACTTTTAAGCCTTAATGAAACATGTACGCGATGGCAGCATCATGTCACATGCATCATTTTTTATTTGACAAGAAAATAATGTTCTCCGGAGTGATTTTGGGATTCATTGTAATCTTCGTTTTGCCGAGCCTTAAGTCCCGAATGTGGCTGCGGGAAAGCGCTGTGTAATAATGCAGTCTGGGAGACTAAACAATAATCTGGGAGCTTTGTAGGGAAATGTGCCTTGGGTGAAAAAGCTAATACTCACTGAGGACCAATGAAGAGTTTGACTTGCTGAGAAAGCTAATTACTCTGATAATTATGCTGTGTGTGTGTGTGTGTGTGTGTGTGTGTGTGTGTGTGTGTGT
>NC_045750.1:15349871-15353507 GCF_008692095.1 Etheostoma spectabile | reverse complement strand
TGTGTGTGTGTGTGTGTGTGTGTGTGTGTGTGTGTGTCTGTGTGTGTGGGACATTAATCATCATAGTGAATGTTATCTGTCTCACAGCTCTTTAAATGTGTCAGACAGATCTTATCAAACATACACACATGGACAACACACGTACAGATGCACACACGCATCCTAACACTGCAATCTTTGTACGATCAGTCTTTGTGTAAATGGAAGCTTTTTTTTTAGTAAACACTCACAACTGGAAAAATAAATTTAAAATAATTTCACCACAAAAACAAATCAGGACGTTCGTTTGTTCAAAGTGCAGTTTCTGTCCTCTGTTCTGTTCTTACGTTATAATTAACACATCTGTATTTTTAAATGGAGCCGCTACAGCTCCGTAGGCAGCCCAGTGACAAGGTTAGAGGCTCCGTTTCCTCTTGCGTTCAAAGGGTTGAGCATGGCAGAAACTCCGCTGAGACGGTTTGACTGCAGCATGAATCAGCAGGAAACCCTCACCATTCACACCGGGCCATTCCTCCACAAAAGGATCCACACAAAGAAGGAGCACATCAAGAGCACAGGCAGTGTCTCCGCATTGTCTGACTGAACCTCCATAATGAGCCGAATGATCATAAAATATCACGGTATTGCAGCAGTCGAGGAAAACTGCCGATAGACAAAGAAGATCATCTGTTGTCCCGTTGTGTGGCGTTATCACAATTTCACATGAATGAAGTAAAGAGGATTAGGGGAGACGTGTTAACACTCCCAGCCAAGGCGAGGTGGCTTATGAGGAATTTGTACACAACTTTAACACAATTACAAAGAAACAAGAAAGGTATACAATGACAGAAACGTTGAAGCACAGAACTCCAACGCTGATAAGACAAATACGTTTTATGCCAATTGTTTACATTACACTGATACAATGTTACTTCAATCCAATGGTTCTTTGGTATTGTGCTCATTTGCTTTCATGGAGAGAGTTAGATGACCACTCTGATTTCTGTCCATTGACACTTGAGCTAGCAGCTGGTTGGCTTAGCATAAAGACAGTAAACGGTAAAACAGCTAGCCTGGCTCTGTTTGAAGTTCAAATTTGCCTACTAGCGCCTCTAAATTTAAGTTCCGTCCAAGGGTGGCAAGTTGGATCTAAGGTCCGTTCTATTCCCTGGAGCCGTGACCAACTTTTGCATTGCCTAAGAACCTTATGGGATGGGAAGGATTGTTCCAGGTATTAGTCAAACCCTCAGGCGTAACCAGGGAAGCAGTTATTGTTTGGGAAAACGTTAGATTTCAACATATTTAACTGTGAATTAATAAAAATAAAAAGAAATTGGCAAGGGATCAATCGTGTCGCACAGTTCTGGCCTCGCCATCGTCCATTAATACCTGACAATGGAAACCTCATCGTTGGGCATTAACCCTTACTTAATCAGTGTTACAGGTACAGGCAGGCAAAAAAACTGTGTTTGGATAGAGCCAGGATTGCTGTTTCCACCTGTTTCCAGTCTTAAGCTAAGCTATCCCGCTAGCTGGTAGGCTGTAGATTTATATTATGTGCACAGACCAATGATTCCTCTAAAAGGAGAGTTACAGCATTATATTCTCTAAACTTCTCATCATGAGGTGTAGCAATGTTCCATACATATTCATGTGTGTTATTTATGGTTAGTTGGCATATGCAAACTAAGTAGTGTAATTGCCTGACTGTGTTTGGCTCCCACATCGTGTTTGGACTTACAACCCTGCTTTTAAAGCCACTTTCATCTCTGCAGTGACAGCCAAATTCCCCATTGTACTCGATGTTATAAAAACCTCACTCAATAAATAAGAAAGTACGCTGCTGATCAAGGCAAGGAAGTACCCTTTTATGAGCTCTACAACATCAAAGTAAAAAAAATATATATATCATGGCTTCTTCTCTTCAAAGGTCCAGGCTCTCTGCTTCAGTCTGAGGAAAGCAACCACCTGCTGGCAGCTCCTCAGCCTGGGAATCTGTGGAGCCATCCTAGATAATTTAGGAGTTAAGAGTATTCTCGAGGCATAAATATATCGCCGCATAAGACCTAGTCCTCCTCCTAAAAATAGAATTAGATTTGCATCGTGATTCTCGAGCAGTTGAGGCCAGGTTTTTTCGCTCGAAGCCGTTTCTATGCCTACAACCCTGATTAGCGTTCCGAGCAGCAGCGATAGAGCCAGTGGTTCTGGTTCCAAAATGTTCTGTTGAGACCTCCGTAGGTGTGGAAAGCCTTAATGCCATGAATCATCTGTGGTGGGATGTTCCAGTTAATAACCACAGAGGCATATGCTTTCTCTAATTGGTGTTTGTTTTTGTGCAGTTGATTTTATAGGAGGGTTTGACTCATACGGTTACCAGGGGCCTCAGAAGACCTCCCACCTTCAGCTACAGCCCATGTACATGTAAGTATGGTTGTGTTCCATCTATGTATACACATATCTTCTAATATTAGTCTTAAAGATGAGGATAAGAATGCGTACATTGTGCAAAATATTGTCCAGAAATCCAGTTTTCATTCCTCAAATACTACACTTAAATCCTATATAAACAATATCAACAGCAAACAGTGTTTAGGGACACATTTATTATCTGTGTTTGAAATGTAGAGTTCTGCAGTGAGGATGATATAAGCACATTCTCGCTGTATCAGCATAAGAGCTTATCATTTATCAGCCCAAGGTCTCATCTGTTATCACTGTCGTGGCACTTTCACACGTGGCAAAAAAAAGTGATGAAGGTCTTGAAGTCCTTACTGCTGAAGCTGTGTTTCATAATTAGCTGTTTTACCCACATTGACTGAAAAGGGCACCCTTCTGAGTATTAATGTTGTGTGATTAAATGGATTTAAATATTGTGTTGGATGCTTTTATTGTGCGTCGTCGCCTGCTACATTAGATTATATGGCGATATCCAGAGACTCAAACCAAGGATTTCCTGTTTTGTCAAGATCTTCAGCTATTCTTAGGCCCCCGAAAAGCCAATAGGATAACACAAAATGAGTCTGAGTCCAGGCTTAGACAGCCCCGCATCAATCTCGCTGTCTCACTTTGTATGTGGAAAGCGCCAAGCAAAACAGCGAAAGCTTACACTCCTGCAACAAAACAACAATAGGAAATAGCGGTGATTCCACTGATGTGCAGCAGACGGATGATCAATAACTATTTTTATTAGAGAAAAGAGCAGCAGCGAATTAGAGCGAGATGCAGACGGAAAGGGAGAGAGAGATGGTGAAATTGACATCAAGTTTGGCGAGAGACTAGTAGATAGGGAGGGAGAGAAACAGAGTGATGGATGAAACATAGGACTAAACAAAGAAGAAAGGCAATAAAGGGCCATTCTGTAGTTTTATATGTCCCCTGTGGAAGTCATAACACAGATCATAAATCATCGACCCCCAAGATAATGGCTACAAACACAAACACACACTCCTGCACAGGAGCTCGACCATCAATACACATATCTGTGTGCAGACACAGATTTAGGCACTAACACACACAAACAAACAAACACACACAAACCCAAAGACTGTGTACATACAAACAAACTAGACACACAGTAAATGTGCTGATATACGTATATCTTGTGCTTGTACATTAATGCGCAAACACATATAGAGAGACACACACACACACACACAC
>NC_045750.1:15348450-15349861 GCF_008692095.1 Etheostoma spectabile | reverse complement strand
CACACACACACACACACTCACTCACACTCACATGCACAAACATCATCAATATGCTATCATTGTTCCCCAGCTGTTGTCCCTTCACTTTGGTGTTTATTGGCTCTGGCCAGAAGGACCAATAAAAAAGCATCAGCTGTATCGTCTCACTGGAAATCTCCCCCCCCTCCCCCACACACACACACACACGCACAAAATAACTTTACAACAATTGCCGCCTCCAGAATGTTGTAGAAACGAGCACTTCTTTACATAAAAAAGAGATCAATTTATTGTTGACCTTCAAAAGCATGTTTCTCCATTTGCATTCAAATGAGAGTATAATTAAGCATAATCCCAAACACATCATAGCATCTAGAAAGAAAACTACAAACCAAAATATTATGTTCTGACCGTGAAGGTCTTATTCTTCTTTTTTCCAACAAAACAATATATGCAATTCTATTGTTACAGTCTCATCATTATAGCCAGTTAGTTCAGTTTAGAGCTCAAAAGAAATGATATTATATTATTAAATGTCAATGGAGAAAATGTTATTAATTTCTGAAATTTGAGGTAAATTGGTATCAGTGCCGGAACATCTTTCTAAGAAGTGTATGTAGTAAACGTACAGTATGTTAGAACTGTGCTAATAGTTCCCTTAAAGAGACTCACTTATTCAAGGGACAGTTAGGGCCAATGCATTTTAGCTAAATACCAAAGAGAGCTGTTGCTCAGCATTTAGCTAAAATGCTACGCTGTTGTAACCGTGTCACAAGTCGAGAAGAGTCATAAAGTCTGTTATGCATCAATATTTACCCGAAAGTAAAAGCAAAACGCATGTGTGTTCGAATTAAGCAAGGGTGCGTTTAAGGAATCCTACATTTTATTTGTAAAAGGAAGATGTGCTATTTCTTATCTTAAATGTTACATAGTCTCACTTTAAAACACTGTTATTTACATTATGTCGTCAATTATATTGATTTTGTTAGCAAGCAACCAAACAGCATTTATATTTTGCTTTTTCACATCATGTCCTCATTAAACATTATGTTCTTCAACTTTGCAAAGTTATAAGAGTCAATTACTTAATCAGGAACAATACCACACGAATGCATCGCTAAGCACTCAGAAAGCTCTTAATCTTTACTGTCCCCAGTTCTATCTCACACAGTTGCAGTTTAAGAGGTTCACATAAACATTTACCTTTAAATCTATACGCAATCCATACAGTGAACTGTATTCTTCACTATTTTGTGTAACCCTCTGCTCTCCCCTCCTCTTCATCCAGGTCAAAGTAAACCCAGGAGCTCCTCGTGAAGCACTGCCTTACCAATCGCCACTGCTTAACCTCCTGCTTTTACTACTCCAGCCGTCTTTTAATAAAGAACAACCAAGACAAAGACAAGTAGACAGGATACAGAAGACACTAACA
>NC_045750.1:15339028-15348440 GCF_008692095.1 Etheostoma spectabile | reverse complement strand
CCTTTCAACTTACAAATCCCCCCCCACCACCCCCACCATCCCCTTGCCGCCTCCCCCCTCCAGTCTTTGATCAGATTGCTTCCCTGGTCTGCCTGTCTGCTGTTTTTAATGGAGTTTGTTCCTGATGAAACACTGGCCTCGTGTGGTTGAACACGGTAACTGCAGGACATAGGTGAAACACCAGTACAGGCAACAAGCTTCAATGACAACTGCATTTTTTGGGTTTTGTCTCTGAGGGATCAAGAGCCAATGATTTGCTTCCTCTTGTGATGTTGGGTGTCTGCGTTGTAAAAGAAGCCAAAGGGATGTAAAGATAAAAATAGACCCATCCTCCATGTACACAATAGAAACTGTTCAACCACCTCTGGAACTTTTTGCTCTTTGTGCCTGACGCATCAGACACTGGACTTCCAACCAGACTGACCAAGCAGCTACTAACAAGACTACCGATAGAGGAATGTCACACATTTTTTTTTCTTTTCTTCTAAGATTACTTTATGGTGCATTTGGTTTCTTGTTGCTGCAAAGATAGGAGCTTGATACAAGTTGCTATTACATGCCGCACATTTTCTTCTGTTTCATCAGAAACGTTGAATGTCAAATAACGATTTGCAATGTGTAGATTTACACACTTTCATTCCATATGTGTAAAGGAAACACATTCACATACAAAGGCATTAAGCAATGTATATGTGAAATTCACGTGCGCACGCACACGCACACACACACACACACACACACACACACACACACACACAGATGTATTAACGTTTTTACTACTAATGTGAATGTTAATGTTTACAATAGGATCTCAGATAGGCAGACTGGGAAACAGATAGGAGACTCGCGTATAGCTTCAGCATCCCAAAGGCCATGGGGTTTTTCTGCCATATTACCGTTAATACCAACGGGACAGTTGTTCCAGATGTGTCTTTTGGTCTCTTGCTGTCTAAATATTTTGTCTTCCATCCAAGACAGGCCGGTAGAGGTAGATAGAGACAGAACATGACAAAGAAAATAACCCTAGAAAGAGGGATTGAGGTCAGGCAACAGTTTCACTTCCACCTCAGTCCTTTTGTAGCTCTCAATGCCAAGCTCTGTCGAACACTCACCCGTTTCTTTTTTTCTGAATAATAATTAAAAAACATTAAAAAATCTGATGGCTCAACTAAGTGCCCCATCAGACTAATCTGCAGCACCCCCTTCCTCATACCAGAATAGTTCCAAATCTTCCACAGGCAATGCTCACATCAAAAGAAAACACACCTTTTACAGAAATGACAATCATAGTCAGTGGCCTAAACTTCTTTTCTTTCTTTTTTTGTATCATAAACAATGTGACAAAAAGCTGAAAAATGCCTGTTGTCGTCATGTGGGGAACAGAGACGCATCCAAATGAAATTCTTTGATTTATTAGTTATTGTTTTGATTGATATATTGCATTTTAAAAACTAACTGGGGGATGACAAAGATTGGTGAAAGGAGGAGAAATGAAAAAAACAGACAAAGACACTGCGCATGTTCATCCTCGCCTGCAGACTAACGAGGATAAAATATGGAACCAGAGGGATGCCAGAGTCGTAGCAGCTCCCTCTCTTCACCTCACCACTCCAATTCTAATGTTGAAAGTGCCAACTGTATCGCCACATGGACATCTTTAGAGCCTGGTTTCTGAACGCCACAGACTGGGACCAAAACTAATGGGTCTCAGGATCACTCTTCTTGGGTTCCCATGTCAAAACAAATACCAAGGATATCACAAATCAAAAAAGAAATTCACATTTGCATTCCGCGCGGCTAGCCGGTTCTCTTTTATTCTGCTGAGAAAAATCAACTGATTCATTCTGGAAATATAACTAAACATGTTGCATCTGTGTTGCAATCACCGGACCAAAACTTTGATGCCTTCTCCGTCAACCAAGGAACATTTCTGGTTGGAAACATTGACACAAGGATGGACTGATCCACTCTACAAACTACAAAGTCCACCCCCCTCTGCTCAGCAATTCATGTTTTGTAACAAAACTCTGTGGGTTACGTTCAGACTCGCTGCCCCGTGAGGCTCCGTCTGCTCTGGAGGACAGAAACAGTTTATGTGTTTGCATGAGGTGTTTCCAAACTGTTGCGTATTTATTCTCATGCTGCGTGTGACTAACTAGCTACTTAAAATGGGAACCGTTTGGTCTGTTGAATGCCCCTCAACTCATGTCAAAGAGTCCCAAATGTGAACTTTGTGATTTTTTTCTATAAATAACACTGAAATGTCTGCAGAGTTAAGGAGATAAAATAGCTACCACACTGTAAAATGATGAAATGTAACTTTGAACTTCTAGACGTTTTTTAATCACATGTGGCCGTGTTTACTGTTTTTTCTAGTTGACTACTAATGTATTATGTTGTGTACAAGTGGGACTACTACGTTTTATTCCTTCTAATTGTACAGTGTATTTTGAAATGAGAGCGTAAGAGGAGAAAGGGAGGAAAGGGAATTAGTTGCACAATAGTCTGTAATTCTGTCATTAATCATTCTGTCAGGGCTGAAAATTCACTTTCACTTCAGAACATAATTAACTTTACAATATTAATTTATATTTGAATGGTCAACCAACACCACCCGTTGCTTTTTAATAAATGACATGACTGCTGAGGAAGTGTCTTTCTGCAAAATTCAAATCAGGAACTAATGCTGTGAAAAGGGTCACATAACCGGTATTTAAAGGCTTAATTGAAAAGTATAGTTGCTTGTGTCATTAGTTTTGAATTTGAACTGAAAGTGAATTCATTAATTCATTAATTTGTTTGTCTTTAATGGATTTCATCAAGTCAATATCACCTGGCACTGTGGATGCAATGCCAATCTACACCGCAACCTGGCAGATATAAGAGAGGATTCCGTGTGTGTGTGTGTGTGTGTGTGTGTGTGTGTGTGTGTGAGAGAGCGAGCGAGAGAGAAACTGTACATGTGAAACTGTACTGCAGTACATTGTACTTTTCTGTGTCATGGTGAACTGAACAACACTTAACCCAGAACCTGAAAAGCCATGACTTCAAATGAAACTGAAGAAAATTCTTTAAAACTCCTCACAAATTGATAATCAACAGCAATAAGAACAGTAATAATATATTTTTAAATAATAATGAACATAGAATCTACACAGTGGCTTTATCACATGTAGACATTAGAACAGTCAATAAAGCTTTTTTCTGCAAATGTAAAATCTGTACATGCAGTACATAAGTAGAGTACATAAATGGCATCGATAAACATTCAGTCAAGCTATTGTAAAGTTCTGACTCTGTAAAAGTTACAAAGCTCTCCTTAAATGAAACTTGTCCATTTTGAAACTTTAAAGTTGTGGCAGGAGTAAACTGTTATAGTTGTTACTGTAATATGGTGCAGAGTAAATGTATGAATAACAGGGAAAGACATACAATATGTCCTGTGTTTGGCTAAATTTTCATTTGATAAGCAAAATGCAGCATTTCAGTAATGTTTAATTTTGGTAAATATGTTGAAGTGTTCATTTAAAAGCCCCTGAAAACTTGGTTTCAAATTTAATTATTTCTCTATATTCTTATGTGTGTCTAAATAAGCAACAATCAAGGTTAAGGTTTAAACAAAAAAACATTTTTTTTAGCCATTATTTACTACACTAGTTCATTTGCTCCACACCAGTTGATGGAAACATGCCTATTCCTATTTCTTTTTTGCAACATCTCAAAATTTTGCTTCAAATTCACTTGACAATTGAATGGAAACATGGCTAGTGGCCAGCCAAGTCAACTGTCACTATGCTTTGATTAAAATGTCACTAAGTCCTGATTGGTGCACAGACGTACGTGACATCTCCTTTTACCCTCTGAGCCACATCTATTTCCCAGTAGTCATCACAGAGAGAAATCTCTCAGTTGAAACAACAAAAACGGTGCTATCTTTAGAAGAATATTTTGGGTTCATGTAGGATCCCATCACTTATTTAAGGAGCTGATTGATAAAATAGGTTTTCTACCATCAAGTATTGTCATCGGTTCTTGCTCAATTAGTTTATTAAGGAAATACAGCTGTAAATGGCAAAAAAGTAAAGGGTTAGGAATATCATGTTAGAGAAAAGTGTAGGACCCAGGACAGAACCCTGAGGTACTCCCCAGTAGATGGGGTAAAACCTGTTTACTCTGCCGGCAATTTGATTTCACCTTGCAGCTCAGTTTGGAAACCTGCACGTTTAATTCTCCTGCTTCAGTTGACAATTTTGCGGGAACCAATCACAAACTAGCTTTTCTACCTGGCACGGGTTTAACATGATGACAATAGACAAGTGACCAAGCAGCTTCTTGTTTACATTCAACATAGCGGCAGCGCAGCAACCCTTTGATGCCACTGTTGCTACTACGTCACCCGCATCGTTGGTCTGATTGGTTGAAGGATTATCCAATTGAGTACAAGGTCATTTAAACTATGGCTGTTGGTCACGCCTCTCGTGCAGAGAAAATACAGAGCAGACTCACCAGACCAACGCTCACTCTCAAATCTATTGAGCTTGGCTTGGTCTTCTGATAGACAGACTAACTCCACAGATCAGATCAGCTTCTTTATAAATAGTAGACAACTGCTTATCATAGAGAATAAAAAAAAATGTATTTTGTTCCAACAATTTGTCAAATTCCCACTGTTTATCTAAAACTTTTCCCCTTAATTTTAACGTTAAATGAAAGGACATTAGACTGTCGCAGCAGAAACAATTATGTTAGAGGAGCAATTATAATAAATTAAGTAACTATTCACTGTCAGTACGTTAATGCACAAACATGTCACTAACTGCCAGTGGAAATATCCAAACTTCTCTGTGGCTCTGGGTTGATTTGTAAATGTTCACCACTGACTAGAACCATCTATGTTGGTATAACTCCTTTCTATGTTGGTTTAACTCCTCCTCTTTTTATGATAGTTTTCACACAGGCGACTGACTGTACATAAACTAGACAGTTGGGAATAAAATAGACAATGGAGAAGGAAAGTCTTTATTGTGTCCTCCCTTCTCTGACACCTTTCCATCATTTCTTTGCACTTTCTTTGACTTTGAAAGAAAAGGCAGATGAGACACTGGTCTAAAATTGGACTACACTACGTGGTCAAGATGAGGTTTCTGAAGTAGGGGCCTGATCACAGCATGTTTAGAGGCAGCTCGGTCAGAACCTGAACTAAGACAAGAATTTCAAAAAGTTAATAAACTCAACCTGATGGTGGTATTAAAAACCTCCTTCACCATCCTGACGGGAACAATGTCTGAGGGACAGTTGGTCATGTGTTGCACTACCTCAGGAAGCAACATCAGAGAAACTAAATTCCTCAAACGTCCGCCTTAGGTTTAATAGTTTTAATCCGATGAGGGGCAATAGAGTCTAGGATTTCCATGCTTGTGGAATGGACACAGAGAGAATGTTATCTGGGGAGAAGGGAGAGACCAGACCATTCATGACGTAGAACTGAGAGCCCATGAACACCGACGCAAACTCTCCAGTTGACGAGGAAGTGATGCAGCGGCGCCTAGAAGCTGAGGATACAGGCGTGGTAGTAGGTGGAGGAACACATGACACCGTATTCACAGTTATTTTTTTTTAGGTTTTGGGTTTGTCTTACTTTGTTGTGTTTGCCAAGTGTTTTCCAACATCTAAGTTCTCAAGTAAAGAAAGAAAATACACTTTCTAAAGTGACTGAAAAGCTAAACCTGTTGAAACAGGATCCCAAAAGACAGCTGAAGGCAACATCATTGCACATTCTGACCGGTCATGATATACTGTATTACTGTATTATCTATCTCCTTATTTTACACACACACACATGCACCACACACACACACAGTCATTGCCAGGAAGCCCTATTGTTCCTTTGCCGAGGAAGGAGGGGTATGGCGGGTGGTATTCTCATCTAGTGCTCAAAGGTAAATGCAGTGTTTAAATCTCTGAGAATAAGGTTGTTAAAGTAAATCAGGAAACATCTACACAATTAAGAATAAAAAAAACCTCTTGAGGGAAAGGGATTTAGATGCATTGGGTTGAGTTTAAGATGGAGTTAATGCTCAAGATTGGAAGCACTTTAAATATTTATTTTTAGCCTGCAGAGCCCTGTTAAATGTGGAACAGCACACTTCAGAAAATGATGGGGTTTCCGGCTTTATGTAATCAGCGGATGACTCGCACTTGTAAAGGCTTTTTAACATTGTTGGTATTCTCCACTAAAACCAATTGGGTACAGCCAGGACAAGCTAAAATAATTAGCGTGTGGCTTGCGCCCTATGGCATTAATGAGGAACTGTTATGGAGCTAACAACCTCTTTTACAAGCGCCCCAGTTAGGTTTATTTGAAAGTTGTGCCAACAGCGCTGAAATAAGGACGTTTCCTTCCAAATGACTTTCATTCTAATGTGTTCAAGTGTCACCTTCCCTGTTGGACTTGAAATCACATAATTTATGGGCAATTTAATGAAGATGAGAAGTGTGTGTGTGTGTGTGTGTGTTTGTGTGTGTGTGGCTTGAACTAGCATATGACTACCACTAATAATGTCAAGATTACTTTATTGGTCCCTAGGGAAATGTGTCTTGGACATAACGGCTGCCACATTAAAATACACACACCTAGTATAGTGTAGCAACAGATGTACATAAGTACACAGCACAGACAGACGTGCACACATAAAGTGCATTCAAACTTCTGACTGAAAGGTTTTGCTCCTGTTAAGTATACCACCATATACAACATGATGACAGGGATAGTTTTGTTGATGTGAAACCGCCACCATCAGGCCCTGGCTGCAACACCAGAGCTGCTATTCTAAAACTGGCACTGCTCACCGTCACGGCATACTGGGACTCATGATGGAACTGAGCCATGGTTAATGAAGTTGGTTTCTCCTGTGCAGTTCATGCCATGACAAGTCAAAATATCTGCTGTGAGAAAATATATTGGCAAGAAAAGCAAAAGCAGCAACATTTGATTATTGTATATCTAGACATGAGATGTGCACCATCTACACTTGATGAGTGAGCCATCTCGATGATAACTGTTAGTGAGTGGACGTTGGCTTAGTTTTTTGACAAATTAAGCACAAAGTACTTAAATTTGCTTAATGTCTTTTCAAGGTGGAGCTTTTTTGGAGCTCATTAGAATTCTTTATAGTGGCCGGGTTAGCACAGTTGGTAGAGCAGGCGCACATATATAGAGGTGTACTCCTCGACACAGCGGACCTGTGGCTCTTTGCTCCATGTCATTCCCCTTTCATGTCTTCATCTGTCCTCTGAAAAATAAAGGCATAAAAAGCCTGAAAAAACAATCTTATAATAATTCTAGATAGTAATGTATCACATTTTATTTGGGATATTTTGTGAGCAAAATTTGAATTTCAAATGTAACCAGTGAAATGTCATTGTTGGGTTAATTTAGTAGTTTAACATTTTTTTATGAAGTAGAAGTACACAGTAAGTCAGTAGTACACACTGGAGTTGCGCTGGGGGCCTTCTGTCAAATATTTAGGGGTGCAATAGTTCTGGAGAAAGCTCCAAGCAGCAACACTGGAGGCCAAGCGTTTTGAACAGGCACTGCATTAGTTTGTCCAGAGATAAAAGGTAAGTAATTAAATCAAAGTTGGATTGTATTTATATCCAGTCAAATCCTTGCTTTTGAATATTTGAGTACACCTGGACCTGTATTTGAAATAATTTATGAAGCTCCTCTTACGGTAAACGTGGTAAAATGGCTGGTGACCCCCAAACAGCAGACAGTACATCCATCCATTTACATGGGCAAAATGAGGCGCTGGGCCTCTATCAATCCCTGTTCTTTACTCTCAAGGCAGGTTGCACAGTTTTCTATGCTGTTATACTTCCCCAGGTTGTAATAATAGGATTAACACATTAAGGGATATGCAACATATTTAAAAAACAAAAAAACTCAATTCAGGTCTTGAAGGTAGATGTTTGACACAGAGGCATCTTCTCAACCCAATCACTTCAAGATTGTGTAATGAAGCATGATCCATTTTACATTTACAGTCGATATTGACAAAAAAAATGTAATAAAACTCTTCACAGTAAAGCTGGAGGATATGGGGGGCCTGGAGTTCTGGTGACCCGGTGTAACTGCCATAGACATTTAAAGAAATTGCCCGCTTTGGCCAGTCTTATTCGCTCTGATATTTGCTTGTGCTAATCTGGCCAATATCTCCATCTGCCAGGGCTGCTCTTCACCACTAGGCTTCCCATCGGCCTATCGCTGCTCCCCTGCATGCTGACGACGAGACCCGGAAGCACCGAGCTGCCTGCTTTGTTTTGTTTTGGTAGCGGAGTCGGATAAGAGGTAGACAGGCAGAGGTCCGCCGGGAGAGCACCGCTCGCTAAATGGGGAGAGCCATATCGGGGATGGAAGATGACAGACCGATAGCTGACGCCTGTAAAATGCCGAGTTTTATCAGCAGCTTAGAGGAGGAGAGGGTGAAATTGTCCCGTAACCTGCCGGAAGAAACTTCCTTCACGGACAGCAAAGTTGAGCGGGCGGTCAGAGATTTGAGCCGTGGTGTCACCAGATCAAACTCGCGGTTATCCCTGGACGGGGGTGAGGGGGACTCGGGGGACAGGAGCAGCGAGGAGGAGAAGGATGCAAAGGGCAACAACAACAACAACTGCAACGGCGGAGGAGGAGAGAGGAGGAGGAGGGCGAGCGCTGTCGAGATTTTGAGGAGGAATTTCGGGGTTTCAAAATCTCCCTCTTTGTGTCTAAATACAAACAGCCGGATGCAGCGCGGCGCGGAGCATGAACATCGCGAAGGAAACGTTAATAACCACGTTCACAAAGGTTATGGAACTGAACGCGGCGAACGTAAAAACTCGGAGCGTGAAACGGGCGAAGCGGGGACTAAAAACGAGGCAACTTTGAACGACTTGACGACTTCGGTTGTGCAAAGAGTTGAATTGGTGACCGTCAACGTTACCGGGCCGCGCCATTATAAACGTGACAGTGACAGCAACGTAGTCGTTTTAGACGAGTCTTTGAACACTAAAGAACACGTCTACTGCACTGTGTATTGCATCGCTAACGACAGAAAAGACGTTGTAATCACAGACGATGAAACGGGCACATCTGACGCACCAAAAATGGACTTGGAGACAGAACAGGAAGCAGGCTCGAGTCCCGAACCGTCTCTGTACACATTGGACGACTTGGTGGATCCATTCAGGGACATGACCCACCCGTTGTCCACGGAGCAGGCCGGTGCAGGGACTACGATGCAGAGTTGCCGGGTGTGCCTGGAAGAGAAAACCATCGCACCCCTGCCCTGCTGCAGGAAGGCCGTGTGCGATGAGTGTCTGAAACTCTACGTCAGCGCTCAGGTTAGTAGGAGGGAGGGTGAGCAAAAAGGGG
>NC_045750.1:15337297-15339018 GCF_008692095.1 Etheostoma spectabile | reverse complement strand
GGGGGGGTGTTTAGTGCAGCAGGGTGTCAGGGAGCCAGTCAACACACACACACACACACACGTTGCTGTAGCTGGCATTGAACAATATGTCCCCACAGGCCAACATCTTCAGGTCTCCTCATTTTGTGATAACAACTGTGTTTTGTGAATCTGGGTTACTGACCCATTTTGCATTAAAATTGGGATGGTTTTGACAAAATCTTCCATTGTGCGCCGATGGGTTTATTCTGCAGAATTCCCTTCTTTCATACTCACCATCAGATACACTACTTGTATTATGTTGAGCATTATTAGTTTAGTTACACTCAAACAAAGCACAAGTGTGTCCTTCAACTTATCTCATCTTTCTTCTACATTGTTTGCTTCACTTCCCAAATGGCTTTTTGGTTGATGCCAGAAAATATGTTGAGCATCCCGGCAGTGTGTTTTAGTATACACAGAGGAGCAGCATCATAATAAAGTAATTCTCTTACTCAGCTGAAAATAGGTCACAATAGGGGCACAGCATTATCTTGTGGCTACAATGGAGTTTTAGTAAGAGCTCCTGATCATTGATTCTTATGACAGTTTACATTTCTAAATCAAATACCTGAATATTAGATGGATACGAGATTTACTTCCTTTAGTTCATTGTAACTGCCATGGAAATAAGGACTCAGCAATGAAAGGCACATTGCCAATCGCTGCTCCCTAACAGAGCCAAAGTATTCCAGGAATGGATTTCTCTTTAAGTACCTTATTCGTTAACTTCTACCCTCTTTTGATCACATCCCTGCTTTAATATTCACATATGCTGTCCCTGTTACTAATTTTATGAGTTGGGAAGAAGTTACAATCTCAGGTTTTTGCTACTGTTACCGCAATCTGCTTTAATCTGTTTAGGTAAAACAGTTTTTATCAGTCATCTAGACTACTTTTAATCTGCAATTGTCTTGCTTTGATAGCAAGGCATGAGTAATCAAACAAACAGAGACAAGCACACTCTCCGATAAGCACACTGAGAATGAGATAAGGGTCATGTAAACTATCCTGTGTAGGTGGAATTTATTTCCGCCAATGTACTGCAAACCTTTTTTAGCAAACAATGTCTGCTGTTAACCCTCACAGTAAGCATAATGTCAGAGATATCTGAGCATGTGCTCAAAAGATAAGACCCTTGGAAGGGGGTCGGTACTAGGGGTGGGGGGAAAAAATCAATACAGCATAGTATTGCAATATTTTTCACAGACACCAAGTATCGATCTTTTATTACATATGTGTTGGACAGTTTGTCTGCTTGACAATCCCATTTTGCAGCAAGAAAATTGAAGTGAGATGAACAGAGAACAGAAATGTATCTTTTTTTGGTAAAATATATTGACAAAGTTTCCTTTTGGGGGACATCATTTGAAATTGGGAAACATTTTAAGTTGGATAAAGGTAATACATTGCAATATATTGCAAGTATTACAATCTGTTTTTAAATCGCAATAATATCGTATTGCGGGGCTTAAAGTATTCCGGCACCGTGTCGGATCTCCCCCGGATCTCTAAATTTGGGAACTTGCATGCGATTGTATATTTTCGAATCAAATGATTTCACCTACCAATCATATGAGAGGAACGCAGCTCTAACTAATGCAGAGCTTAAAGTACTCTGGCCTGATGCCGGATTTCTGGGGTATGACTATTTTAGAAAAATAAATAAATCAAAAAGTCCACATGGGATTTGTTTTTGATGC
>NC_045750.1:15337126-15337287 GCF_008692095.1 Etheostoma spectabile | reverse complement strand
TTAACCAATCATTGAACTTCCACCTATCAATGAAACAAGTTCTAGCTAAGCACATGCAAAGTAGGGCGGGTGCTTGCCGAAAAGCGAGAGTGCAGTGCGTTGTCTCCATAGTAACGCGGCTAAAAAAATGTAGCTACAGCTTTAGTTGAGAAAGGAGTTAA
>NC_045750.1:15335922-15337116 GCF_008692095.1 Etheostoma spectabile | reverse complement strand
CGCTGGGCATGAATAGAGGACAAGAGGAAAAGGGTGGAGACGGGACGCCCCGGCTGCAGCGTATGTCTGGACGGCAGCAACGGTAAGAAAGTGCTTGCTAGTCACAAAGCTTCGTTCCGTGCACTCAGTCATATGAGTATGTTACCGGTGTTATGTGCCTTCTGGTTTTTCCACCTACTGGTTTCCGAGGCTGTCCAGATGCCGTGTAAACCTCAACGGCTACCCACGTCGACAGATTCGCTACAAATTCATAAACATTTTACTGGCCTTTGCATGTCACACTCAATATAAACTATACTGAATTGAACAGAATATCTGAGCACGACACTCAAAAAACATTGTACAGCGGGAAAATTGTGTTTTAAATAATTACGATGATCCGTCGCTGGGTTCGAACCTTCTTCGGCAAATAATGGTACATGAGTCCACCGCACTATCCACTACACCATCGCATCATTCACGTTTACACTGAAAAAAACTTTGTTTTCTCTCGTAACCAGGAATTAAACTTAACAGCGTAAACCAAACAACTTGTAACTTGATTTAGGCTTAAATCTGATTAAATTGTGCACTATACCTCCTGCTACACCTCTGCTCTGTCCATGTGCGAGGACTCGTCATAAATTACACCAGGCAGCACCCGGTTTGAGAAACAATCGGTCTAAACAACTGGTTACCTCGGGCTGGAAACGCGTGATCGCGAAGCCTCAATCAGCTACAACAACACGTTTCTTGGATTCTTTATTTGCCCTTTTGTGTAAGGGGGGCTTTTCTCTGTCCATTTATGTCTTATAGGACTTTCTATGTTTTGCAGATACAACTATTCAAAATACTCATATGAAAGTGCTTCAACTGGGCCGCTATATTCCTATTCAAGTAAATGGGACAGCATACAGGAAAGGGCAAGTTATGTGGTTACTGTCGTTACAAACATCACGATACTTCTGTCACGATACAATATTATTGCGGTTTTAAACATATTGCAATATTCTGCAATACCAACGTAAAATGTTTCCCAATTTCAAATTGTGTCGTACATCTTTTACCAAAAAAGATATTTACAACTTTCTTGCTGCAAAATGGGATTGTTTGATTGACCAACACATATGTAATAAAAGATCAATACTTGGTGTCTGTGTATCGATTCAGTATTGCCAGAGAAAATACTGTGATACTATGCTGTATTGATTTCTC
>NC_045750.1:15331440-15335912 GCF_008692095.1 Etheostoma spectabile | reverse complement strand
CCCCCCCCCCACCCCTACTGACTGACATGATGTCATGTGCAGTCTTTGTAGAAATCAATTAGTTTTCAGAAATGTCTCATGATATATTGTCTCCAGAAGTGTAGCGTTCACCTTTTGTTTTTGTTAAAGAAGAAAAAGAAAATTGCAATACTTCCATACTTCCGGCACCCATGTATCGTGAAAGAATCAAACAGGGACAAAAGCAAACCGTCCCAGCCCTACTAACCATGTTGTTGTGCCAGGGATTAAGCAAGTGGGCTAAATCAAGGCAATAGTGTTGGGCTTATTTAAAAAAAAGTTATAAATAGGAATATAGTAGCTGACAATCTAGAATTTGTTGTGCCTCAACACATCGTTTGTTTAGATTCACTGTGAAAATGAACTCCTCTAAATCACATACCTTTCATTTGAGCTCAAGTACCCCGTCCTTGTTCCAAATATGGTTTAATGCATTAATTATATACAACACTATTTATTTCATGAGTTTGCATTTGGAGTAACAGAGGCTGTTTGTCAATTACTTTTAGCTAATTATTTCGCTAACTGTTTTTACAACACTCTCAATTGCAACATGTGGTGTTGATTTATCCTATTTTTTTTGTCTCTTTTTTTGTCCCTATCATAAATATGACAATGTATTTTGAATCGAGTCCTTGTTTCTATTTTGAGCTGAGTTTTAGCAGATGGACACCTCAGGGTACACATACTCCCAGTTAGGAGTCCCTGCTGAAGAGTTACAACACCACAATGTGCACAAACCTTACACCGGACTAACTAAATTGTCACTCCGTACTGCCACTACAGAGTTCTAATTTTAGCTTTGACTAAGCATACAGTCACCACTGTCATGGGATGCCCATGCACGGATTGTAAGCTTACTTGATCATGCATGCTTTATGTTGGTTGATGTTTCGCCCCTGCATTTCAACACGCCACACACGGTGACACATGTATCTGAGACACCCCCACCCCAGTCCGACGTCCCTGATCTGAGAGACAGAGTGGCAACAGTCAGAACCTGTCCAACCTGTCTGGAAGTGGTCACCACAGTGTTAGTGTTGTGGCAACAACACACACACATCTGCTCTCATGCCCTTTCAGAGATACGTATTTATGATCATGTAATAGGCCTTTTGTGTGTGTGTGTGTGTGCGGGTGTGTGCATGTGTTCATGCTGTAGGGGATGTTGGGTGCAACACCATCAGAGGCTGATGTTTTTTTCCTTTCACACACTCTCTCAATCACAAAATGCGTATCGTGTGTCAGTACAACAGGTCTCACTGGCTGTGATGGACTGAACATGTGGGGAGAGACAGACAGAACTTGAATGTGAAATGAGGCTCAGAGAGAGAAGGAACCAGAGAAGAAGAGATGCTGGGATGATGGGATGAAAAAGACAAAAAAGAGAACTAGATCGTGAAAAATGAGCATGATACTTACCGTATCCAAGCTCAGATTAGATAAGATCTAAACACACACACTTGTATTGCTTGGGAACCCAGGTGTAAGCTTAATGATGAAAACTATGTGTTCTTTTGTAAACGAGTAGTAACCTCTTTAAATAGTGTACTCTAAAGTAAGAACATCACTTCAATCCTGTGTGCAGATTAAAAAAAATAAAATTCCTTCCTTTACAAATTGTTTTGTCAGACTTTAAAATTCATGTTTATTTTGACTTCTTTGAAACATTTTTGGATGAGTAGGTTTACATATTATATATACAGTATATAATAATAATTTTTAAAAGGTGTTTTGTTTCTGTAAATGTCTGTGATGGTAAGGTTAGTTAGTGTTTGACTCGGTGGCCAGACTGTATGCTAACTCGTATGGAAAAGGCCCACTCAGTATAACTGACACTTGGTCTGGACTAACTAATGTGTGTCTGTGTGTCCTTTGAAACATATTAACTTCCACTCTCTCCACGGCCTCATTCAGCCTCCTTCATATACCTTGTAGTCCCTCTATTCCTGGGTAATTATTAACCATTTCCCATAAGTGGTGTGAATACATCCGCGTGTAGATTTGGTAATGATAGTCGAGCACAATAACAGAGAAACCATAGACAGAGCCACATTGTGGAGCAGGTGAGGTTACAAGATATGTTTAATATTAACATTTTAGTGTTACTTTCACATACTTGAACAAATATTCTTTGCCTTCCCTGATGTTTCCCAGGTGCGAGTAGCCAAATCTTACATCAGCTGTCCAATCCCAGAGTGCAGTGGCTTCCTGGAGGAGGGAGTGGTAATTTCCCATTTGGCCAATGAAGACGTAGCAAAATACCGTTACTTTTTGGAGCTCAGTCAGCTAGACTCGAGCACCAAACCCTGCCCCCAGTGCAGTCAGTTCAGCTCTCTGAAGGGGAACAACTCCAACCACTCCGAGCACAAGTACAAGGTAAGATGACCGTTCCAATACACACCTCCAACTGCAGATAACACTTACAAAACAAATTCCACATACAGCTGATATAGATACATGGACGTTTAAAAGTAACGTACGAATGGGTCTACTGTCTTCTGTCCCCTACTTTAGATCCAGTGTAGCAATTGTCAGTTTGTATGGTGCTTTAAATGCCACGCACCATGGCACAGTGGGGTCAAATGTCGCGAATACAGGAAAGGAGACAAGCTGCTTCGAAGCTGGGCTAGTGTCATAGAGCACGGGCAAAGAAACGCCCAGAAATGTCCGCAGTGTAAGGTAAGGATACAAGTTATTATGATACAGTTTTTTTTTTGGACTGCTGTTGGGTGTGGGTTAATGGGAAGAGGGTTAATGGAGGGTGGAATCAAGGTAGATGAATAAATCAATGAAGGCTAAGAAGCATGAGAGCAAGAACTGATGACGGACGGGAAGCTGTAGAGAAGTAGACGGGCGCTCTGATTTAAAGTGCATGTGGAACAGCAGGACAGAGATGCATAAACATTGTACATATTGAAAAAATAATTATGTCTTTCTGCTGCACAAAACCAAATATGGTAGACTCACTGGCATCTCTCTCACTGGCATAAAACAAGCCTGGCCTCATTACGACCAAGTCAGTCTACACAATATCTAATCTGACTGTCAGAAGATGACTATAACAAGACTAGATTAAGCAAATCACCGGTTTGTGG
This sequence comes from Etheostoma spectabile, assembly GCF_008692095.1. NCBI lineage: Eukaryota > Metazoa > Chordata > Actinopteri > Perciformes > Percidae > Etheostoma > Etheostoma spectabile. The sequence continues at coordinate 15,332,796 of NC_045750.1, read as the reverse complement.
GAACTGCTTGCTTGCAGCAGCAAACACTTTCCATCTGTTTTCATCGCACTGATGCTTCTGAATCTTTGCTCTGGAAGCAGGGAAGGAGGAGCGCTTTTGACTGTGATGCCAACTTGCGCCCGACTGATAACAGATACAATACAAATATTTGGTTATTTAAAAATCCGATATGCCGATATATATTAAAAAAAAGATTCAGAAACGCGTTACAAAACATAAACACATTTTCCTTACATTAATTATTTGTAGTTATTTATGAGATTTCACTAAAATAATATAATTTGTTTTATTGTCAAAACAGAACAAAAGAACATCAAAATATATTATAGTTCTGATAAATGAAATACATAAAAATACAAACTTAAGATACGACACTTAAAGTCATTTGAACAAAAACACATTAACAAAAATAAATAATCAGTGTTGACGCTGTAGAGCGCCCTCTGGTGGACAAACTATGCAACGCTCAACATGGTTGACAGTCTGTTTTTATTTTTCAAATATTCATTTATCGGAATCATTTATTTGTCATTATAATTGATTCTGATGAAGTTTTTCTTTCTTTATTTAAATCGGCCATTATGAATGCTGATACCGATAAATCGGGCTCTAATGCCAACAAATCGGCATCATGCTGTGTTTCACTGGGAAAGAGGCTGAGAGCAGCTGAACTTAATGCTCTGTTCATAGTAAGACTGCTTACTGCTACAGCAGCCAAATAGAAAAGATCCATTAAGTTTACCGATGTATGCATATTGCAGTGCAGTTCAATAGATGCTGAACCCGATACTTCTAGTTTCCATTTTAAATTGAGAGGGTTGCATTTTAGTGCTGCTAAGACTGCAAAATGTACCCTTTTTTTATTTTATTTTACAATAAACAGAGCTGCTCTTAAGTCTGAAAAGAGAACGCGATGATGTATTAAAATTGTGCCCCAAATTCTGATAATGCATGTAGCATACTGTAAATCTCTCCCTTTTTCCCCTCCCATCTTGCTCTTGCCGCATCTACTTCTGTAGATCCATATTCAGCGTACAGAGGGATGTGACCATATGACATGTACGCAGTGTAACACTAACTTCTGTTACCGCTGTGGAGAGCGCTACCGACACCTAAGGTTGGAATCTTAGACTTTTATTGTTTGTATTATTATTATTATTATTTTTTTATCTGACTGCCTTTTTTACCTTTTCTATGTTAATCTTAAACTTCCTGTTGTCAGGTTTTTCGGGGACCATACATCCAACCTCAGCGTGTTCGGATGCAAGTTTCGCTATCTACCTGATAAACCTCATCTGAGACGGCTAATTAGAGGGTCTGTCTGTGGTAAGTGTGTGTGTGTGTGTGTGAGTGCGT
>NC_045750.1:15320523-15331430 GCF_008692095.1 Etheostoma spectabile | reverse complement strand
GTGGGTGGCAATTATGCTCAGTTGGTTCACTATTTTGGCCCAAACTGAAATTTCTCATATTTATGGTGCCGAGACGATGAATCCTTTCCCATCTTTGGTGATCCTCTGACTTTTACCATAGCGCCACTCAAATTATAAATTGGTCCAAAACTTTGGTTTATGACCAAATATCTGCAAAGCTAATGATATCCCCGTGAGCCTCAGTTGTACTCTGTGTTTGTTGCTATTTAGCAAATGTTAGTATGTGAACACGCTAAACTAAAACAATAGTGAACGTTATACCTGCTAAACATCAGCGGCTTAGCATGCTGACGTTAGCATTTAGCTTAAAGAACTGCTGTGCCTAAGTGCAGCCTCAAAGAGCTAGCATGGCCGTACACTTGTTTTTCCAAGCATACAGTCAGGAATATTGAGTTTTACATTAATACAGCTACATATTCACACTTTGACGGCTGCTGTGTCTTCTGGTATTAGGCTAAAGATAGGTTAAAGCCCATGACTCAAAATACATCCGAGCTGCCATGTTGCACTCATCTGGGGATTATCATCGTAGATTAGAGATAGTAATGGAAATAGAAGTGGAATAGTTTTTTTCTTGTCATCCACTGGATTAAAAACTTTAAGTCAAAATGCATTGTTGCTGCCCCGCATGATGGCCGGCCAGCCTAACTGTGACAGACAATATTTCCCCCAGCAATGAACACATATTTAACGCTGTACTTGCGAGAGGCCGGTGAGGAACGCTTTAGGATAAAGTGTGAGAGCATCAAATATCTGAGTATGTTAGTTCTAATTATCCATTCCCAGTTACCAAATGGATGCACCAGCAGCAAGCCTCCCCAAAGCAGCGACAGCTAGTTTACATCAGCAGGGTGCCTGTTGAACTCAGAGCTAATTTGTCCCTTAACAAGAACCACTTAGCCATTACAGCGCTCGCCGCTGTCTTCATGCCATGGATGTTTAGTGGAGCAGATTTTGCACGTAATAAGCGGCGCCTTAATGTGGATTGAGAATTTTCCCTAAAATCTGCTCAGCATTCAGCATCCTCCACAGCTGGATTGTCGCACTCACACACACACATCTACAATATCCTTGCAGCGACTCATTAAAATTTGAACAAAATGTAAACAAAACAACACATTAATTTTGAATCATGCAATTTCTATTCCATCTAAAAGGAACATTTATTCATTATGAATGATGATTATTCTGCTGTCTCTCTCTCTGTCCTTCCCTTTTCTCTTTCTCTGTTTTCCTCTGCAGCCACTAAGGTGCTGATAGCTCCAGTGGTCATTTTGTTGGTCATGGTGCTCGGAGCTTTCGCAGTGGTGATAGGTAACACAATTATACACATGAACACACACACGCACGTAAAGAATCAGGGTGAGGCTCCAGCGAGCGTGGCAAACCGAAAACAGCTAAATGGTTTGGCTATATTACAGATAGTTTCTTCCACACAGCAAAGCCGGTCCACTCTCTATGCAAAAATAACAAACATAAACATGCTACAAACTTTACATTAGCATACATGGCAGTCATTCTCAGTTATATGCCCTAAAAGACAAGGAAACTGTCAAAGCTTTAGATCCAGATTATCACCCTCTGGGCGACTGGCTTTTATTTCCTGAAACTACATTTACTAGTAAAATCACCCAGCTGCGCTCTGTGAGCACTCCGTCAGACAGTGATGTGAACTATTGATGCCTCGGCTGAACTGTAATTAGTGTTAACTTCTTTCCCGTGTGTGTGCGTCTGACAGATGATCCGCTACGGGCTAACACACGCTGATGGAAGAATCACATTTATTGTCATCGTTATTAGAATCAGTGCTGTGCTGCTCTCTTTTTCAGCCTAATTAACATACACATACACTATGCCAAATATAAGATAGAATAATCAAATCCACATAGAAAACTCATCAGAGCTCGACATTAACAGACAATTCAAGATTTCCATTCTACGTTAATTAATAGTTAATCCAAATTAGTATCAATTGAAACAAGGCTTTAATCCATCTTTGTCTTCTCTTCCTCTTCATCTCTACAACCACCTTCCCTGTCTGCAGGCCTGGTAGTTTTCCCCGTCTACTATGTGTGTAAGAGGAGGAAGAAGCAGCGCTCACAGGGCTCCGGACGGTGGATCTGACTGCAACCTGCACTGCATCTAGAACACACACACGCACACGCACACAGCTTGAAAGACGACACACACACACATCTCTTCAGGGATGAACACTCCAGCCTGACTCATTGCAAACGTTTGAGAGGAACATCACACAATTAACAATGGTGAAGAGACTTTTTAAGACGGAAGGAAGTCTATAAACATATGATGTAAGGGCGTGGATAATCATACATCATCATGCAGAATATTTCAGTGGGCCGCTGCTGCAAAAGAAATACTGGATATTCAAGTAGAAAAAGACAGAAAAACAAAACGCTTATTTAAATTTAGTTCTCTTCAGATGATGGTTGACAGTTAGCTTGACATCAGCTTGGAGTCCATCGGTTAGCCTGATATGATGCCATACTGTTGATTATTGTGGATGACAGACTTTTTTTTTTTTTTATAAAGGTTTTAATAGTGGTGGATACAACTTGACTTGATAAACACTGACTGCTGGAAAAGGGGCGAAATGTAACCTTCTTGTTGAACTTTTGCAAACGCTTCTTCAGTCATTTGTCAAAAGTGCAAGATGGAAACTGAATTCAGGACCAAGCCATGATGGGAAAAAAACGAGTTCTCACGGATGCAACAAAGCTGACATTAAATTTGTGCAATCTTCGCCTGTTGCTTTGACAAGCACACACTATTCAAAATAATATGAAAGGACTTCATTTGGACGGATGGAAGGATGACACGTTACTATTGGATAACCTCGACTCTGCCTCAAGTCATTGCTAGACAGAGTGAAAGTTGGGTCCTGTGTCACCACCCTAAGAGTGACACCTAATTTCAAAGGCCACACCAACCTTAGCTTTATAAAAAATAAAAAAAGTGTCCGGTTTGCAACAAATATTCAGCCCACTGACCCCTTATAGAAATATTGGAAAGCGGAATTGTAGCAAGCCACCATTGTTTTCTGTTGTGGTTCTCCCATCTACTCCTCCTCCCGTCTTTGCCTTTCTTCCGCACCTTCCTTGGGTCTCTGCCCTGGCGGTACGGTGGCTCACACACCCTCACCTCTGCCTTGCCCTATACTGTACGCCAGTATCTGCATCATCAAAAACATGAAATAATTGCTGCTGCTGTGGCAATTGTGCCAAAACAAAATGCTGAATGTGGCAGGACAGACGGTTGACCCCGTCCCTTTTGTTAGATTTTTTGTTGTTGTTTTCTGGGTTGCTTGTTGCAGCAGCGTTGGGAGGTGATGCTGCCAGTGTGTAGCGGAGGCTGCATAAAGAAATAGAATTAGAGGCTCTGTAGGATTATAGGAATATGCATTAGATAGTTGAAAGCTGCTTTGAATTAAAAATAACTGAACTTACTGGGTGGCGGTTTGCGTAAGTTGCATTAGCTCTTTTTTTTTTTTTTAAGAAAATTAGTTCAGAAGTTATTGTCAGGCTGCGGTGCACTGGATGTGGTAGATTATATATGGATGTTAATTATTAGGTGATCAGGTTTTCAAGGTGTTTAAGAATTGATGCCGTTTGGATTTGTGCAGTGATAAGAGGACGTCTATCTGCTGGAGACTTTGGATAGTGACATAGTGGCGTTTAACATAAACACACTTAACTCATTCACACTGGAGCATGTTGCAAGAAGGCAGACACGCAGAGTGCTGCCAGGAAACAGGAGATTTTCAAGAGCTTTAAAGGTCGTCACCTGGCAGCAGCCAGCTTGCTGTCCTTCACTTATCCCTCTATCCTCCCCTCCCTGCTGTCAGTTCTTAGTTTTCAACACATCCAATGGAGCTACGGCTGCTCTTGAGCCACAAAAGAATCATCCGAACTGGATGTTTTTAAGGCCTCCGGTACGTGAGAATAACACAGGGCTATCTGCGGTGCACGATGCGGTCAAGTACATACAAGTGGTTTCCACATCACTCATATTTATCTCATATATTTGTGTGTTTTTTTTATCCCATCATTTCTTGGAGCAATCTTTTTCTTTTTTTTGCTCCATCATGAGACATTTATGAAGACGTTTTAAAGAAAGTACAAAAGGACGAGGAGAAGCACAATATATCTGCACCTAAAAGATGCTACGGCATGGAAAAAGATGTGAAATGGTAAAATGATACAAATTTGAGGGGAACTGCCTCCATTGGAAACAAAAGTCGCACAGTGAAGGTAAATGCATCTTCAAATCTGTTGTGGTTTCCAGTGGAGTAGAAATCCTGAGTGTGTCAACACATTTCATCACTGAATCTTCACTGAAACCAGGATTTAAGACATAGACAGCAGGGTTGGTGTTCCTGCATGTGGCACATCATTAGCTTCTCTTTATCCCAGGGATCTGGCACCTTTTCTACATCTCAGAGTCAATAAAAACCAACTGTCGAGTACAGTTTAACTGTACACACAAGGTTCCTAAAGGACACCGGTAATTTATTGTCACACACCGCTTTTGGTAGTTCCTGACTCTGGGTTTTGAATCCACTCTCAGGGAGTTTGTTTTCTGTGCACTGTACCCAGAGCCCTCCATCCACATGAGCCGTGGCACAGCAGTGGCTGAGCAGCACCGCAGAGTCAACATGCTTCCTGGTGCGTTTCCCCACAGCTGCTTAGCAACCATATTTAATTTCAAGGAAGTAAAAACACCGTAGTGTCAAAAGAGATCAAAATATCTCAGTGATGCAAATAGCATCTGTGTTTTCCGGCATGACCAAGCAGTTTTGCAAACGCTGCTCGGGCGTCAGGGGACTATAAAGTGGTACAAGATACTTTTTTGTAAAGGTTGCGCCAAACAAAAACCTTGAAACTATCTACTTACCAATTGTTCACTTGCATCATATGCATACACGTTTTATCTAACTGCTACGCTAGTACTACACTGACATGTTCCATTGCTGCATTTTTTCGTTCGTTTGAATGAAATATGACTGTCAGCGTGTGATGGACATTTGTATCTAAACGTGTCTACCGCCCAGAGAAATTGTTTTAATGTACTGTGGGCACATACGTAAATATTTTACTATTTCTTAGGCATTTTACCAAAAACGTTGCCCTGCAGTTTACACTGTACCAATCCTGAACTGATTTGATTAGCTCATTGCCTGAAAATGAATGAATAGGATCTTTGATAATTGATTCATCTCTAACATAATTTATCAACTAATAATACGTAACATTCGGCCAAACAAAGTAAGCAACTTCCTAGGAGCATGAGTTTACAGTCACATTTATTTGGCAGTTTGGCTGTGAGACAGTAATTGCCAAAATGAATTTGTTTGACCTGGTCAGCTGCAGGACAAATGTAAATGAATAATAACATGATTATAATTGTCCTGGTTACCCGCTCATATCTGTTTTCTTCACTTTTATACACGTACAAGTGTGTTAATTTGTCTCATGTTAAAATGCCATGTGGAAATGCCATCATTGCTTTGTTTTGTTGTTGTATTCTTACATATAACTGATGTTTAGGTTAAAGTTAACATCAAGTCATCCAGTGACTCAAGTGTTAATTTGGCCAATGAGATTTCCTTTGCTGGGTTTGTATTGGCTGGCTGAGACCCCTGGCCTTTTTGTTTGGTACAATCCATGCGATATTGGCATAAATATGCAATAGTGCCTTCACAGCCATTATTGATCAGGGTTTGCCAACCTGTGGTTCAGGGCCCCAGCGTGACTCCCGACATTACAAATGGGATAAAAAATCTATCAAAGCCTCACCAAGTTATGTGTGTTAGAATAGCTTAAGCAAAGCATAGCATATACTAATATGGGGTTCCTAATGCATGGAACCACTGTTAAATATATGTATGGATCTGTTACCCCGACACACCGGGCAATGTGCAGTGCAAGCAGCCCCTCGATTTAGAATGTGTTTTAAAAAGCTGAAGATTTAACCAAACCTCTAAAATAGTACAGGTAACCACAGCACAGTGTCAGCTACATTCCAAATACTCCTATAGTTTTGCACAAGTTAAACTGTGACTTTATTTTGGCTCATACAAACCTCACACTTTGGACTCTAAAGATTTAAAAGGAGGAAGCCGTAGCAGAGCTAGCATCGTCTCCACCATTGGATGAGTGTCATAAGGCTGGTATGGACAACAAAGGCTCAGTGGAGGAAGTGATTATATTAAAAAGAGGTGTAATTGTCAACAAATTAAATGTGTAGTTACGGACAATATACCATAGGTCAATTTCAACTCAGGAGGCCTGTGTATATTGGTTTTGCTGTAAATGGTGTATCATCAGCAACATCAGGATGGGTCTTCGCTACTGTGGACATGCAAACTGGTTGGAAAACGGCCACATTTTATGTCTATGTACCACTTGGTTTTCAAGGGTATTTCTTTTCAAAGGAATGTCTTAAACTTGATTACTGTGTTTCCTTGTTTGCACTAAGAACAGATTCTTCCACCTGCTGCCATCATTCAAAATGTCTGCTGATATTATTGCTCACTTAGCCAGGCACATTGTTTTCATCTGAGGATCTGATGAAGAATAAACCAACCTGGGTCAAATGCCAAAATGTTCCGGTTTGACTCTTTCATTTGATATTGACATATTATACTTTCTGTTGACAGGTTTGTTTGTTTTTACTCCTAATTTATTTAATGTTTTTGAGTCACTGACAGCCTTCTTTAGAAACGGTTGGTCTGTGGGTCTGTGGATCAGTCTGTTCCATCAACCTCTTTTTATTTCCTACCACGGGTGTGACAACAGTTTTATGTCAGCAGGGGTCAGAAGTGCACTGCAGGAGGCAAATCCCTAGAACCTTGACTTTCATTTTGGTAGGAGCAATGCAAATGCAAAATGACATGCATAGTCAGAGTAACAAAGAATATTACAGTATTAAGATTACTTGGATGATTACTAATATGACATTTTGTAAATAAATAATAGAAATGATAATATAAATCAAATTACTTTAGCATCTTTTATTAGTGAATCCCTCTATAATTATTGTTGTTAGTAGTAGTAGATGGATAGATATATATAGATAGATAGATATTTATTGATCCCAAAAATGGGAAATTATGGTGTCACAGCAGCAAAATCGTAGTTGATATTGTTTTTGTTAAGAGCTGCACACAACAATACAAATAAATGCAAAAGGTTTAAAAGGAAACATTTTACAAAAACACCAGTGGTGGAAACAGACAAAGTACAATCACCCAAGTACTGCACTTGAGTACAATTATGAGATACTTTACATGAGTATTTGGATTTCGTGCTATTTTATACTTAATTATGAGGGAACTTACTCTGCTGCATTTAGACCTTACTTTTACTTTTGACGATAATAATTACTTTTATTTTCGTACCGGGGTTAGTATGGGGTTTTATACACTGAGGTAGCCTCGTGCTACTTTTACTTAGTATCTGAATACTTCCTTAATTTCTTCTTTTCTACAGAGTATGCGGTTTTGTCCAATGAGCGCACTATGTCCAATATATCTGGTTGGTAATTGAATTAAGCAAATTACAAAAGCGCGAGCCCATTGGCTCGTGCTCCAAGCACCGCCCGAAAGTGCTGGCCCAGCGCGTGACAGCCGAGGATACCCGAGTAAAAACACAGTGACCTAACGGACGGAGCTGCGCGTGCTGCCGTGTCTCGTCTTGTTTCAGGAGGGATTTGGGAAGTTCACCTGGCTGTCTGTGATGGAGACCAGACAACAAGGTGAGTCGCTGTCGCAGCATGTTGAAGACAACTCTTTATTTTTCCAGACACAACTTTAAAACAGCTGCTGTTGATCTGATAATGAGGCTGCACTGACTGCACACGTCACTGTTTTGACGTTGAAGGAGTGAAAAGCAAAGTAGCCCGTAAATCCCAAAAATACGGAGAAAGTCAAAATTGGTAGCCTGTAGCGATAACTTTGAAGCGATAATTTATAGCCCGGTTTTGCATATGTTCAAATTATAGCCGAGTGCTTAAACCGGCATGTATCATTTTCTTGTTCAGTAGCCTACAATGTTTCTATGGGCCATTCATACATTTGCTTTCTGAATATATTTCTGAGGCCTAGAGCTTTTTCAGGAAGCAAATACATTTCCTGAAGTGAAGCTTCAGGCATCCACAGCTAGACAGTTGGTCAGTGTGCTGTAGATTAGTGTCATTGTTTATTCAAGACATCATGGAAACTCCAGATCAAATTTGAGTCTTGTGGCTGGATACTGTTTCCTGTCTCAGAGGCTATCTGGTGGTCTAATGCACCGGTTTTCGAGTATTCTTTTTGGTATTTGTAGAACTTCAGCAGTTGTGACAATTTTCTATTGTTCACTAAGATCAATTTAATTGTCCTGTTATCCACACCTGCATCATCATGACTGTATGTGGGAGGTGTTTCTAGTAATAGGAGTGTCTTTTTGTCTCATCTGGCTTTAAGGGACATGTAACCCTTTCATGTTGCTGGATGTTGTTCTACCATTTGTGGCATTAGTGCAGGCCAGCTATTGGTGCTGTGTTACTACCTATATGTGTGCACTCTAAATAATTTACATTCCGAGTAATTTGCACATGTAATCGTTAGGTACAGGTGGCATTGTTTTTTATTGCATATTGCTCTTTGATTCCGCCAAAAGTTTTACTGAGGAATGGGAATTTGAATGTGAAAAATCAGAAATGAATCAAGTCAGGTAATGACTCCCACATCCGTGAAGGTAGAAAGCTTACTGTTTGTTTATGCAGGTAGTCAATTGCATTCCTTTTGCAGGTTTATATGTGTAGCCTAGCTATGGCTAACTGGAAGTCAGCAGAGCGTTGTGTTCAGAGTTAGAGGCTGGAGCAGTGCAGACGGCTTTAGATTGTCAAAGAAACTTGATTAATATGAAGGTTTTGCATGTATTGTTGGACTATTGGCTCCTAAAACATCCCAAAGGTTTATAATCCACACATTAAGTGTTTTTTTAATGTGTTTTAAATTATAAGGTCTAAAAAAAATAATGGTCTGAAAAAGGTTTATATACAGTAGTTGAGTATTGTTGCTGGTTGGCCATACTGCATGCAACTTGGCCTTGGTTTAGCTTCAATTGATTTCGCAGCCATATGACTTTCCCTAGGCCTCTGATTTAGCATAGACACATGACCAGCGGGCCAAACGGGAGTCTTGTGACTAAAGGCATTCCACCCCGGACAAGGGGGGAGAGAAAACAAGATATTTTTAATTCATTTGATGAAATGGATCAAAAGTGATCACCTTCTTTGATCTGCTAAACTGATGCTTTATCATCAGAAGAGTTTCACAAAATGTGGCCCATTGGAATAAGCCTTCATTAACTTAAGGAAGGAAAGTTCTTTGGAAACAAAGCTAAAACATATGAATGCTACTTCATGTTTATGTTTTACCCTGGAATCTGCGACCGAGCTCTTTTCCTCCTGAAAGAGTGGTTTATTAGTCTAAATGCAGTAGATAAACCAGAAGGAAATCATTGTTAGTGAAACAACACTGTCCTTGCCGGTCTGCTTCCTCCTGTAGTACTGGAGTATGGTGTAATGAGATTTCATCAGCAACCAGAGAACTTGGATCCCTCAATAACCTTGGAAATTCTTGCATAATTATTACAATCAATCTTGTTGTTATCTGTGTGGCACAGATTTGCTCCACTGAATACTTTTTAAAAAGCAGATATATCCTATTTTAACAACTCCAAGAAGTTGAGATTTGTGGCACAAAGCATCAAAAGTCAGACTTTGTGTTACCGTACAAATGCAGACTCAGATAAACTGCATGTAAAGCAGACCTCAGTGTTATCAAGTTGCTGACAGGGCCAGGATGGACCCTGAGAAACCCCAAATCCCTCGAGGGTGACGTGTGCGTGTGCATTTGTATGTAACCAGTTTTTTTGTCTCCTCTTGCCCTGCTGCCTTGCTCTGCTGCAGAGTTGTACTCTGGTGTTCTGAGTGAAGCAGTGGTGGACTGGGGCAACATGAGTCCTGGAGAGGAATGGGTTAATTCAGCCACACACAAGGGAGAGCAGGGTAAGACTCAACTCTCCCAAATAAAAACCCTACAATCCACACTGAATCACAGGGTGTTAATATGCTGCTGCACACAGATCATGTCACAGGAAGTGATGTCGAAGCATGTTTGTTTTGTCTGGGACATCAGCTGTTAAATGGAGAGTGACATCACTGACTGGGGTTTTGGAACAAGTGCGGTGTGTTTAGTGTTTAATATTCAGGTCAGTGCAGTGCAGTGGCAGTTTTCTTCCTAATGTGATTCAGTGTTGATTTAACTGCTAGACGTCAGTTGAGTGGGTGAGTGTGGTCTTAAAATATTACAAATACATATTTTAAATTTGAGTTGACATGAGGATTGTTAAAATAAGAATAATTGACCCTTCTGGAGTGACTCAATGTAGAAAATATTCATCCCAATTTCCTGAAGCCCAAAAGACATATTCATAATATAAGAGAAAGAGAGAGACATTAGCCTTTTAGCTTGAGTCAAAATATAATCAATTATCAAAATAGACTGCGATCCCTTCATCTTTACTGTGAAAAACTGGCATTTGATGCCACTTTTAATGCCAAATCATTTAACTGTTTAGAGAATTTAAAAAACAATGTATCTGTAGTATGCATTGGGTGTCTGAACATGCATAATCAAAATATTTGACACCATCAGTCAAAAGTTTGGGGTCACTTAAAAATTTCCATTGCACTCCATTGTCGACACAATACCAGCTCAGATCAGTTGCATTGTTTTGTTTTTTTAACCAGGACAGCGGTTTTCAGATTACATTATGTTCTTACATAATTGCAAAAGGGTTCTCCAATGTTTTCTC
>NC_045750.1:15320366-15320502 GCF_008692095.1 Etheostoma spectabile | reverse complement strand
TTTTTTTAAATGATATCAGATTAGTAAACAGAATGAGCCTTTGGAACATTGGATGAATGGTTGCTGATAATAGGCAATGTAGATATTGCATTAGAGATCAGCCCCCCACTCAGATCAGCTGGTATTCTGTCTATAA
>NC_045750.1:15314149-15320356 GCF_008692095.1 Etheostoma spectabile | reverse complement strand
TGGAAATTTGTAAGTGACCCCAAACTTTTGACCGGTAGTGTACATTATCAGATGAATAAAAGATATAAATGTGGCCAGTCTTTCATTGTGCAAAAATGTGCTGTTCCCAGCCCCAGGGCCCTACTGACATCCTCTACGTGTTGTGTAGGTACCCTTAAACCTTCACGTTTCTATTACAGTCTAGTACAGCGCTATACTGAAATAATTATTCATTTGTGTTTAATTTGTTATTCATGATAATTGTTTTGTGACTTACTATCATTTGAGCACAATATAAAGTTACAATAATGTAACGCTTTCAAAACTAGAATTCACACAAGTTCCCTCATTGATTACTTCTCCAGGAGCTGAGACTTCTCTTTTAAAAATGAAACTTCCTGGATTTTTCTTTTTTTTTTGTCAGTTAAGCTCAAACACCATTTAAAAGAGGACTCATCACTTGCTAAATAAGATGAATCCAACACTTCCTGTTTTGTCTAAGATACTGAAAGTGTATTCAACTGTAACTTTGCTCAGGTTTGAATCAGGACATGTTTTACCCTTCTGGCGAGGAATCGGTTAAAAGGAGCTCACATGGTGACGACTTGGCTCCGGTGGCCCAAAATGGGGAAAACCTGACAGAATGGTGTAAAACTTCACCATCAGGGGACGATCAGTGGTGTCGGGCATCAGTGTCGCACTCTGACAACTGGGCCATGTCCGCCACTTGGGATATGCAGCTGGACAGCACAGGTGAAGAGGGGAGTAGACTAGAGCAGAGCCTGTAGAATAGACGGATCCTTTACTTTGGTTAAACATTTACTTGTCAACATAACATGACTCTGTAGGAACCTGTAGCCACACAAGGGCTAAGGCTGTCACTGAGGCCAAGGCCTTTGAGTTTTATTTAGTAGTTTTGCAGTTTTAGCAGCCTAGAGATATGAAACATGTTTTTACATATTCTGGGGATATTATATTTGCAGATTCAGAAACTACTTTTAGTTTAACCAATAAAAATAAATAAAAAGATTTAGTATTTCCCCTCCAGAATTTTATTCATAGCAGTGTGGCTCGGACTTTAAATTTACACAACATATTGGACCTAAATAAAAACAAAATAAAAGTACACACGACACAAACGGTCAACTGAAAAAATAAAAAATTCACAAACTAAAATAGTTTAAGCAAGTGACTTTATTTTTGGCATCTGGTTGAAAAGGTGTGGTAGGTAGTTCTGGCATGTCTGTCCTAGATCATGATTAGCTACTACAAAAAGTGTACACAGGTGATATCAAGATGTGTTTGAAGTTAAATGGCAAATTCAGTGAAGAATAATAAATATTTTTGTTTAATGCAAAAAGAACAAAAAGCACAAGATAATCATTTAGCAGTGTCTGTCAATGTTGCCTGTGGAACATGACCTGAAAATTGATTCATTGCTCAGTTTAGTAGAGAGCTTAGGATCTGAGCTTACTTTGTATCTAACTGATTTAATGCAGCAAACCGTGACTGGAATCCTTAACTTGTTTCAGCATTCTTCACATTCCTGACAACTGGTAATGCTACAGCAGTGCGTCATAGTATAAATGGGACAATCTTTCAAAACCAACAGCTAATCTTTCTTTCATTTTAAATTTCACCATAGATCTTTGAATTGTGTTTTTACTACTGAGTTACATGTTTGATAGAAAATTGCACTGCACCACCCATTGGTGTTGATAATGTAGGAAGCAGCTTAGACACTGTGCCTTTTGTTTCCATAGTGACAAACTAATACATGTGTCTCTCGCAAACAACTTATATAATGTTATATCTTTCAGAAGTTTGATAGAAACACACCGAGACAGCCTGTTCTAAATTGTATTGGCAAAAATGCCTTCAAGTGCACTTATCGTTAACAAAAATGAACCAGCATTAACTAAAAAATGAACCAGCGTTAGCTAAATATAAATCAGCATTAGCTAAAGAAACTAGTGTTCACTAAAAAAAAAACAGCGTTGAGTGTTGGCTAAAGAAACCCGCATTAGGCCTACCTACAAATAAACCAGCGTTAGCTAAAAATAAACCTGTGTCAGCTAAAAGGAAACCTGTGTTAGCTCAAAATAAACCAGCCTTAGCTAAAGAAACCAGCGTTAACTAAAAAATTAACCAGCGTTAGCTAAATATAAATCAGCATTAGCTAAAGAAACTAGTGTTTACTAAAAAAAAATAAAAAATAAAAAACAGCTGTGAGTGTTAGCTAAAAGAAGCTGCATTAGGCCTACCTACAAATAAACCAGGGTTAGCTAAAAATAAACCTGTGTCAGCTAAAAGGAAACCTGCCTCAGCTAAAAAACAAAACAATGCTACTTATCTTTAATGCCAGAAGGCTAGCACCGATTTGTTCATAAAATCACTAGCAGTTTGAAAAAACCCCTAATGGTGTGTAAATATTACTTTAAAAAAAATCGAATTTATGTCAAGATGGTTATCGTGGATGTGTGAGTTTTTAGTTCTTAGCATGTTGGGTTTAATGTTCAAGTGAATTAATGAAACAATTCATTTGTCGTTGCATTTTTAACCCTCTGAGATTGAGACTATTGGACACGATACGGCTGCATGAACTGAAAAAAAGACTTAAGATCGGAGTTATCCATGCACTTTAACAGCTTCCATCTTAGCCACAGGGGGTTTAAAACTCTGCAGAAAAGCTTTTTATTGGTGTGTAGTCCTTGTGTGAAATGTGCATGTGTTTTCTACATGTGGTACTGACCTTTTTAGATTTATAAGGTATTAAAGTAATTGTTATCAGTTTAGTTCTACAATAGTAATTAGCCTACTCTAGTAAGTGGACAGCATCGCTAGTTTTTATCAGTCTTTACTAACCTTCCGCTGTCCTCACCTGTCTTATAATGCTGCCACGTCAAGAGAGAGGACACCTCACAGCAGGTACAGTTATCCTTTTCCATTCTGTCCAAACTGTGGGTTTTAGATCGTTTTTTGCAAAACATTTGCAGGTCCACTACAAACATAGTTCCATAATGACCTACGTGTATTTGCATTTATGGAGTTGTGTGCACACGGCCGTCCTGCTGTTGCCTGGTGCTATGTGGTACCGGTCTGTCCTGATATGCCTTCCACAAATATCCTGCAACAATACAAGGCTAACCAGATGGACCAGTTATAATGTGAAAATCTCTCGCTCTTGAATATTGCAAGGTATGGAGAATGAAATCACTATTCTGAAACTCAATATATTTCTGCTGCATCATTTATAAGAGTCTCCTGATGCCAGTCAGCTGACAGTGTGAATCAGCTTCCTCGCTCTGCATGAAAGCAAAGTTTTAATTCATAAATATATTAAAATTGTCTATATCTTGGATGCGCATGAAGTGGTTTAGTTTAGTATCATCATCTAAAGAGTGTGTGTGGGTAATTGTATGTTTGAGTATGGTTTCCAGAAGCAACGTGCACAATAAGTATAATAAGGTGTTTTTGTTAGTGGCAGAAAGTGAAAGATGTTTGAGTAGCTACATATTTATGCCTATGTTTTTTTTTTTTGTGGAAACTTTTTCATTTTATTGGGAACAGGTGCCAAGGCAAAACATAATTTGTTGTATTTTGTTATATTTTAACGTTCAGTCTGTCAGCAGAAACCGCATCTTGTTTGTGCGTGGCAGTCTTTCGTGTCCGTCAGCAAAATAATCCACGAGTTAATCCAGATTAGAGTTTTACAGTCTGCTGCCACAGATTACATAACCGTCAGACAGAGACACAGTCAGATATGGAGACAGACAGACCAGACATGTTGACTCAGGCTATACAGAGGCTCTCAGACAGTGTGCAGCACACAATCAAAACAGACGAAAGGGCAGAAACAGTTATATCTATATAAATATCTTAAATTGATCGTAAGCTAGAGAAACAAAACCGAAAGGTCAGAACCATTTCCTCTCGTCTTTGATGTTGCATTTAAAGAACAAGACAGTTTAACTCTTCATTGAAACCAATCAGAACTGCATTATATGCAATTCATACACATTTGTCCAAAGCAATTCATAAAAAGTCCATCCATGCTAGGGGTGTGCCATTTCAAATCGTTTCATTGTCATAAGGTGAAAAACATTGTATTGTGACTTTAGCAATATTCTGACTAGTGGACACAATTGCCTGTTAATGTATCTGTTTAGATGTGCACTTTGTTGTATTATTAATATTTTATGCAGAATCTGAAAATTTCAAAACAGCACCACATCAATGAATGTAGTACTTGAGAAGATAAGGTTGTTTTTTGCTGTGCCTATTCCACATTAGCTCTGTTTCAGTGCCATCACACTGAAGTTGAGCTGGTAGTCTTTTTTTATTTTTAGATTCAATGAATTAGTGTGTGTGTGTGTGTGTGTGTGTCAAGGTTTCCTGGACTCTGAGCCATTGAGAGAGGCTGATGAAGATATGGCCTCTGAAGTCAACCTAAACAACTCCATCATGACGGAGGCGGAGAGAGAGGAGATTCAGCAAGAGTTAGCTAAAGTATGTTTACACATGCACATACTCAGAAAGAACAAGGAGTGTTGATAGTGGAGATGTTGTTGATAGTCATAGGACAGTATGACAGGTAGTAACGCTTTGTCTTTTTGTTTATGTCCAGCTGGAGGAGGAGATCAGTACGTTGAAGCAGGTTTTGTCGTCCAAAGAGAAGCAGCACGCAGAGCTCAAACAAAAACTGGGCGCGGCTTCTCTGTACGAGCTCAGGAACAACCTCAGTAGAGGCTGGCACGACATGCAGACCTCAACGGCGTAAGTCAATGTGTGTGCGTGCGTGTGTGCGTGCGTGTGTGCGTGCGCGTGCGTGTGTGTGCGTGCGTGTGTGCGTGTGTGACAGCTGAAAGTGTTTTCAGTTTGAAGTGTTAGAGCGAAGGGGAGAAAGTGTGCGTTTGTGTCCACATCACTCAGAATCTCTTTTCTTTTTATGTGTCATAATAGATGCCTTTTAACGAGACGTATATACACAAAGTGCAGTTTTTTTTAATAGTCAATAAAACCATACTCCAAACTGAGTCTGTTATGAACCACAGATATCAGAAACCCAATTAAAAAGACAGTCCTCTGCTGCACAGCATGTCTGTTATCTTTGTTGCGCTCGCTGTAACAGACATCATAAACCTGATTTTAAAAACACATCAAATGGCTACACAGTGCCAAAGGCTACCGTTGACCTCATGACACAATGTCCCGATAATTTCACTGTATTATCAGCAGTAAAAGAACAAACCTCTGTAATGTTCCTCCAAATCTGGATGGGACTTGCTTTCATGTGCAGATTAGCAATTTCCCTTATTTGACCATCAGCTATGAGCTCTTACTCAGACACCAAGAGACAGAGAAGAGCAAGGGGATAGTCTCCAGAGGCCTCCCTTCTTATCCAGTTACACTTCAACCTGAAGATCACTTTACACACGCAGTTTCCGTCCTCATATATAATGAACCAGTGTGGCCACAGGAGTGTAAGATCCCAGAGAAACTGAGCATGGATGTCAGCAATCCACGATGCAAATGTAAACAAAAGGGTCGCTAAACAGTGGAAAAAGGTTCAAAGGCAAAGCTGTTGTGTACCTGTGTGGTTATGCGTTTGTGCGTGTCACCATTATATGCATATGAATACATCTGTGTTTGACAATGTTCTTGCATGAGTGTGAATTCAGTGCAGTATGTGCAGGAGACATATTCTGAATGGACTCCCTTTATGTCTTAGCTATAAGAAAACATCCGAGACGCTGTCCACAGCAGGACAGAAAACATCAGCCGCCTTCAGCACACTAGGCAGCGCCATCACCAGGAAGTTCGGGGACATGAGGTACATAATGATGCCATATCTTCATCATTCAGGAAGAATTTTCTGTTTATAAGGATGCAAATACTATGGCCAAAATGTTTATCACGATTATTTTGATCAATATTGAGATCACGATTAATTACCACGATTGTTGATTTTTAACCCAAACAAATTGTATTGTCACATAGGCTATTTATAACTGCTTTCACATCCATACATTCCTCTTATTTTGAAGTTGTATGTTGTACATACGTACAGCTGCAACACATGTAAATGAAAATTATCTGAAATAAATAGCCTAGGATCTATAAAAAAAAAAAGAAACTTTCTCTGAAAAAGCTCCTTCACTTGTTTTCAAAAATAACTGATTAAAAGAGATAGGAAGAGAGAGGGAGTGCGATGGACGTATGCTACTC
>NC_045750.1:15313664-15314139 GCF_008692095.1 Etheostoma spectabile | reverse complement strand
GGCTGACTCATTATGAATGGGTCCAGCACGAGTCAAATGGCGGGTCAGTAGAGTTACACACTTGGTGTGTATGAAATGTCTGTATCGTGATTGCGCTGCATTTTTATGAACTACGATATTCTGGCCACGGGGCACTTCTCTCTTCTAGGTCCACTAGCTCCGTCTCACACGCAATTACTCTACAAACTGAAATTAGTTGCATTCAACAACTTCTTCTGTGTTTTTCGCCTTGGCGGCCACTATACCAGTGTTACCAGCAGAAACACTGGTACAAATACAGGTTCGCCTCTCATGCCTAACAATATACATCTGTGTTAATAACAATTAAAACCGAGGACAAATGTCAGAAGTGTGGACCGGTGCTGTCACCGCTGTGTCTCTCCATGTTGCTGGGGAGCTGTGTGTGAGTGAATGGTGGTGGGGCTGCATGGAGAGTAAGATGAGCAAGACTAACACAGGCACGGCTTTACAGAAG
>NC_045750.1:15312827-15313654 GCF_008692095.1 Etheostoma spectabile | reverse complement strand
TGTAATGCAAAATTAAACCATATCGATGTAAACAACATTGCTTTGTTTGTGGAATGGGAGCGGATGCGAGAACATTAGGTGCACCGGTGCAACCTAGGAAAAATATTAGTCGCACCCTAGAGCCCTGTGAGCTAACGGACACAAACTAGCACGCTAGAGCCCTGTGAGCTAACAGACACAAACTAGCACGCAAGAGCCTTGTGAGCTAAAAGGCACTAACTAGCACCCTATAGCCCTATGAGCTAACAGACATTAACTAGCACCCTAGAGCCCTGTGAGCTAACAGACATTAACTAGCACCCTAGAGCCCTGCGAGCTAACAGACCCTAACTAGCAACCTAGAGCCCAGTGAGCTAACAGACACAAACTAGCACGCAAGAGCCTTGTGAGCTAACAGACAATAACTAGCACCCTAGAGCCCTATGAGCTAACA
This sequence comes from Etheostoma spectabile, assembly GCF_008692095.1. Classification (NCBI taxonomy): domain Eukaryota; kingdom Metazoa; phylum Chordata; class Actinopteri; order Perciformes; family Percidae; genus Etheostoma; species Etheostoma spectabile. The sequence goes on along the minus strand of NC_045750.1, from coordinate 15,313,221 downwards.
GACACTAACTAGCACCCTAGAGCCCTGTGAGCTAACAGACATTAACTAGCACCCTAGAGCCCTGTGAGCTAACAGACACTAACTAGCATTGGTCATTGCTGAAAAAAACAGAGACGGGACAAAATGTTGCGTTTACTGGTAAACCTTATGACCGACGTAGGACTGACTGCTATCTTTTGTGGAATTTTCCTCACGTTCCTCTATCCTCTGTGACTGTCTACATCTAGAAACTAAGCTGCGCGTTGCAGGGAACAACTCTGACTGGCATGTGATCAGAGAGTGGTTTACGGAGCGGTAGATTGGCTTTGCAAAAAAAAACAGAGCGTTCTATGAACGGAATGTCGCATTTAAAATATCGCTCGATCACGCAAATTTGATCGTGGGAAGCCAAAAT
>NC_045750.1:15305697-15312817 GCF_008692095.1 Etheostoma spectabile | reverse complement strand
TGTGATTAAAATTTGATTAATTGTGCAGCCTTAGTGTGGACATAAGTCACCCACTGAATTTCGTAAATCTGTTGACAATTGCACCCAGCTGGACACATTGTCCTCTGTGTCCACATGGCATGAGTCCCAGTGTCTTTTGTTCTGTGCTATCCATCCCCCGTCTCTCAGGGAGCAGAATTTTGACTCTTTGCTCTATCCGGCTCAGGCGAAATTCCGATTATGTAAGCCCACATTAAGCTGCTTTCTGTGGGAGCTGAAGGGCCAGAGGCTCTGATGTCTGTCCGCCTTGAAGTCACTTTCTGTTCTTCTGTCTCTTTTCCTCTCTGTCACTCTGTGCTGCTCTGTTTGAGACACTGAAAGTCAACACAACACAAGTGTGTGGGTCCGCCTGCATTGCTCTTTGTGAAATAAATAGAGCATTTGTGTGTATAATGACTAAAGAAAGCTAGAGATGTGGGCCTGTGTGAATAAATGCACGTGCAAGGAAAGCTGTGGAAGGTCAGGGAACAACCATGTCAAATTACAATTTATGATGGTTCATGTAAGCAGAAAGCGTGTTGAATTTAATTCAAGAAAGTTACTGTGTAAAATCTATAAATCAAACTAATTTGGATTTTAAAGCTTAGAAAAGTCAAGAGACTGCAGAATTTAAAACACATAACATTGTGTGCATACATTTAAGTAACACTTGGAGAAGCCTTCATGTGTAACTTTGATATCATTACTTTGACAACATCTGTTCCTTAATAGCAGGAAAAAGGTTTTAAAAATGCCATATTTCCTGTGGAGACTGTAGCTGCAGCGGCTGTACTGTAAAGACGAATGAGTTATTAATTTCACTGCAGCTTATTATGTTTTTGGAATATGAAGTGCAGAAAGGAAACAATGCATTCTCTTTTGGTTATTCCAGCGTGGCTGGTCTAGAGTTACTGTTCCCTCGGAGGTATGGCCCTGTGGTTTTTTGCTCATGGTGTGCATAGGTTTTGGTTTGTGTGCACCACACAGTAAGCATGTTTGTGTTCTCTTTTTGCTGTGTTTTGGAGTGTGTTCTTGCATGTCACTTGTCATATCAAATATTTAACCTTGTTCAAATTGATTATCAAAGTGAAGCCTAATTTTCAATGGATACAGCATATCAAGAGTTGCATACACACTGTATAAATAGGTAAATAATTGTAATTTTTTTTGTGCAGTGAAAAACTAATTGGACAGTCTTTCTGTATTCCAACACTGTCAATTCTGTCACATTTCTCTTTTGTGTGTGTGTGTGTGTGTGTGTGTGTGTGTGTGTGTGTGTGTGTGTGTGTGTGTGTTGTGTTGTGTGTGTGTGTGTGTGTGTGTGTGTGTGTGTGTGTGTGTGTGTGTGTGTGTGTGTGTGTGTGTGTGTGTGTGTGTGTGTGTGTGTGTGTGTGTGTGTGTGTGTGTGTGTGTGTGTGTGTGTGTGTGTGTGTGTGTGTGTGTGTGTGTGTGTGTGTGTGTGTGTGTGTGTGTGGGTTAAAGTGCAATGGTGGATAAGATTGGGTTTTTGAACGTTTTATGATAAGCTTTAGTAGAACATTTTATTTAGTTAGCAAATCTGTTTACAAGTGAGATAAACTATTAATTAGAACCATCTAGTTCCCCAGGTGTCCAGGGTATAGTTTACTTCCCCTAAAAGATAAGAAATGACAGTTTCCCTTTCATAGTGCCATTGTTTATTAATAGCATAAATGTCCTACTAAAGTGAAAGAGTCTGACTGAAGTATACAAGGCCTGTTAACGTATCTTCAAAATGTTTTCCATCTTCTTCCACGCTTCCCAAGGTCCAACTCTATAGGGTAAGGATTACACGGCTGATTATGTCACATTAGCTGCTCCTCACTCAGAAACCTTAACTCAATAGATCTCAGTCAGGTCAGCCGATAGTACTAACAGGTTGGGACAGGGCGGACTCCAAACGGTCAGCCTAGCCTGGCTGAGAACATGCTGCTGCCATTTTGGACTGCAGTAATCAGCCAGTTGCTTGTCTCAGCTCAGATTAGAATCACATCTAATTGATTTTGGTCTCTGATAAGCAAAAAGAAATTGTCGGTGAATCATGAGAACAAGTTGTCATGAACTTTCCCAGTTGCGGGAAATTGCTAACATTTTAAGCCAATACAGGCTGAGACTGATGTTAGATCATGCAGTCATTCATATTTTTTTAAGCAATTCAAAGTGTGTGCGTGTGTGTTTCCTGTGCTAATCGTTAACTCCTCTCTCACCACGCTCTCTGGGAAAGCTACTCCATCAGACACTCTATGAGCATGCCCACCATGAGGTAACCAAACTGTGCTTGCTTTTGTGTGAGGGAGAATCTGTTTGTTTTTCTAATCTTTTATTCCTTATATAGTCTTTTTACAATGCTAATTCATTGTCTTTTTTTATAGAAGCAAACAGTTTAACTTTGTCTCTTACATTGACACTTATTTAGAAATAGTGATATGGCGTTGAATGAAGTTGATTACCAGAGATATTTGTCCGTGGTAATTACACCTGCTTACACCCCATACTGCTGTTGTCAGTGCCTTTTACTACCTCTAAGCAAGTGTATGTCATTACAGTAAAAATGTATATAGATGATCATTGTAATACATGATTTTTAGCGGAAAGGACATTAGTTACTTTACCCATAATATTGTTATTGAAAATCGTTCAGCAAATCGTTTTGTGCAGTTAAAAAAGAAGAATGTCTTTCTTTTCTTTACAGAAACTCTCCCAGCTTCAAGTCTTTTGAGGAGAAAGTCGAGACTACGGTGTCCACCATCAAGGTAAACGGTGTGCAGGATTAAGTAGTGATAAGTTCTGTGCCGAGGCTTCGAAGCGTGTCGAGAAATCCCGGAAGTTCTCCGTGAAGCGTGCATCGAGACTTCGTTTTAGACAAAAGACGGCATGGATGACATCCGACGCCTCGCTGCCCATCCGTACAACGTGACAGGTTTATGAAGTGGTTGAATCTACACAAATCTTTTTTTATACATCCATGATCTACACGTGCACATTCACGGCCCCCAGCCCGGTCAAACAATTGCCACGTACCAATTTTAGAATAGCCTACGGAAATTGCCACTCCTGCTTTTATTATATTATGACCATTATGCATGTTTATTATACAATAATGTTTATTATATTATACCACCAGAAAGTACACACTGTTGACATAAATGGATATTGCGGAAATAGATTTTTTTTTTTCTTCATTGGTATTTACTCGTACAATGCTCAGTCAAAAACCGTCTCTGATACAGTGTATTGATCACCTGTAACTCAATTTTGCTTCAGAATAGTGTAATTTATCGTTAGGCAATAGACATGTCATATATAAGTATATTTTGAAATCGTGGATTTCATATTTCTAAACCGCCACAAATTACCCAGAATCAAAGAAACACGCATATTTAATATACTGCAACTGCATGCCATCTAATTGATTAATTGTGCAGCGATTTTGCGTCTGAAATGGCGTACAGATGAAACACAGAATGTGAGTACGCACAGAGATTTTCGGATTTATGAAACCGTGCACATGCAAGTCCTATGCCGGATTCGCTTAATGAATCCCAATCGACTCTAAATGTGGAGTCGCCCATAATCGCCCCTTTTTTTCCATTAATAGTCAGTGAAATGACTCAAAATATAATATTCATCCATGCGACATCACGCTCGCAGAGGGGAAAAAAAGCAAAGGACTTTCGCTCAAGTTCTATGTTAGGCGGGCACAGTGTGGGCATTACTCATACCAAAAACAGCTGTAGAGTGACATGTTGCAGACGCAGTTAACGCCACAGCTTCAGAGGTCGGACCGGGACCCAAATGAAAAGGAAATGGTCCGATATTAAAGTTGATGCAAAAAACGCCTTGCGCTACACAGAGAACGTGTTTCTGCCACGCAACGCCGGAGCTGGCCCTCTGTTTTTCACTGCAGATGGATCAAATAGGTGTTTGTGTAGAATATTATTTGCAAGAATGTCTTTGGGAATTCTTCATATCATCAATAAAGGGAATATTTTGATTTGTTCTACACAATGGTCTTTTATTCACACCTGTTCCACGTGTTTCATCCATCTGACGTCAGTGTCCACGCTTTTTATTTCACCCATTTCTGTGTGTACGCCAGGGTCAGTGTCCGTGGAGGACGGCCCATTTTCCCATCACGCTTGCTTTTTATAAATCCAAATTCTTGCATAGAGAGCGGCGTACGTCTTTTGTCATGTCAACCATGCTTTATGATCGAAAGTCGTACGCTGTGAAAGCCACACAGAGAAACAGGTCATGTTGCCATCTCTGAATGTTATAAAATGTCAGAGAAGCAGAGACTATAATCTGGGTGTAATTGGCAGTTGACACTCGTGTAGTTGGTTATTTATATTCACACTGATCCTGTCTTAGCAGTGGCAGGCTTCCATCTCTTTGCATTAGCCACTGAAAAGACCCCCCCCCATCTGATTTATTTTAAATTGCTGCAGACTTCTGTCTTGTTTGGCGAATTTCAGTTTGAATGCCATTGCAAGGATAACATGGTCCTCTACAGTTCATACAAAAAAAACCTCTCAAAAACACTGGCTAAGTTCACAGATGGAGGACAATGTTTAAACAAGTTACCTGAAACGTTTACATTTCAGATTAAAATGAAACATCACTCTTCATCCTCTCATGTGCTCACTGGCAATGTGTCAGAGTGGACGTCTTGGTAAAAGTCTGCCACCCTGAGCCTCTTCTGTGTGCTGTGGCCATGTGAAGAGGGAGAAAGGAACTATTCAGTGATGACAGCACATCTTATGTTGATACAATTTTTCTGCATTTTCCATAGACAAAGGTTGGCGGTACAGGGACCGCAGGCAGCTTTGAGGAAGTCCTCTCCTCCGCAGCAAATGCCAGCTCTCAGGACACGCCCTCTAACAACTTGACGGACAGCTCTGAGAAGCCGTGTTAGGGCTGCGTCCACACGGTGAGGCGGGACTTAAACCAGGAACGGCTGTGTTGCAGCACTTAGTCACATGACTTCTCAATGCTCTGACTGAAATGTTACAGAATACTTTTATTTGATCACGTGTTAAGATGCTTTTGCAAATCATGTTTGCGATTAAATCTCCTAACACTTGCATGGAATTTCCTGCAAACCCTAAATGCCTAGACTTAATAAAAAAAATTATATTATTTCTTGTTTGGCCCAAATTTACTCAAAATATTCTAAAGCGGCAGTTGTCTACTTTTTTTATTTTGAAAGATCAAGACAGCTGACGTCAAAAGCACACCTACCTGGTAGAGGGCTGATAAACCCTTCAGATTATTATTATTATTATTATTAAACTAGGTTTAAAGGAAGAATCTGTCGACAACCTAGATCATTTTATGAATGTTAGCAAGAGATCAGAGCTTGTTGATCTTTTTGAAGGACTTTTTCAGTGTCATGGATTTAACCAATGAGTCAACAAATGTCACCTGCCTCAGGTGACCTCCACACCATGTGGAACCACAGATGTTGATCCCATGGGGTTGAAGCGGAGACGCAGCTAAGCCTTAGTTAAAAAAACTAAGCACAGATAAAAAGTACAGATTCCAGACAAAAGCAAAAACCCTGTATTTCTGCTGTCACTTAAGTTGGGCGGCTCATGGTTTGGCTCGTGTAGTCACCCTCTCAACACGAGTGAAAAACTGTCAATTCACAGCTGAAATTCCTCAGACACAAAATAAGAGGGTTATTGATGCCTAGAAAAGATTGTTGTGTAAATTCGACATAAGTGGAATACAGCCATGTTGGTACAGTATCATAACTCTGCATCACTAGAACGTTCATACCAAAAACTACATTTTTAGGGTATTATTAGAAATAGGTGTTTTGGTATAAAAAAATACACGTCATGCTACGTTTTCAACTACCTTGTACATTTGACTAAAACATTTAAAGAAACTTTACACACAGCCCATGTTGATGTGTCCTGGGGGAAAGATTATTTGTAAACTTGTATAAATGGTTTTACACTAAGACAGAAGATCTTAAGATTTTGTAATGGCACCTAAAACGATCTTTTGTGAGCAGCCACTCATTCTACTTTTTTTTTAAAAACCCAGCTGACTGTTGAACACATTTGGTGCTGCTGACAGGGTCGGACCCTATTTGAATGCTGGATTACATTTCTGGCATTAATATTTTACGTCTGTGCAGTCCCACTAGAAGAAATGAAACACTGTATTTGCCATGTGCGCAAAATGGGATATATCACTTTGGACAATTATGTCTAATGCTGGATAAAATAAAACAAGTGTGTGCACCGTTGTGTGCAAACATCTTCCTGCATTTTAAACTGGGCATATTTACTTTTGAAAGTTCCGATGTTTTTAACCTTGTGTGAACTGCCGTACCTCACATAAGTGCTGGATCTGCACAGGTTTAATGGAATGTTACACTAAAATGCTCAAGATAATGTCAAAGCTGAATGCACAGTATAACATTAATTCATCCTCATACTGCTGCTTGCTTTGCAAACAGGCATGTGATTTCTTTCTTCTTTTTTTTTTTTAACTCTCCTGGTGCAGAACTAACTTGTTTATTGCTGAAAGACAACACGTTTTACTGCTTATGTTATGAAAAGGTTGGTGCCACAAAACATTAAACAAATCTTGTTTAAATTTTGTGTAAAAATCCCTTTATTTCTTTTAATCTTTTCAAGTACGGCCTCTATGGCCACTGCATAACTTTGCCATCAAAGTGACTGTTTGTCAAACATCTGTTTTCAATATATAATGTATTGTCTCTCATATTATATTTCATGTGTATAAGATTTAATGTTCTTTACTGGGGTTTTAGAAGACTCCCCGGATCATTTTATGTTTTATGCAGTCTGTCCATGAGATGTATTTTAATTAGTGCTGTCAAACAATTAAAATATTTAATCACATTGTCATAGTTAACTCATAATTAATCGCACATTTTAATCCATTCTCTCATTTTAATTCTCTTAACATGGAACAGTGGATTGGCTTGCTTTGTGCAAATGTTTTTTTAACTGAAAACATTAACATATAGCCTACTGTAGTGTTCAGTTTCACAACACGGTCTTAACACTGTCCATCAACAAAAGGGTGAAAAAATACTTGGGGG
>NC_045750.1:15303391-15305687 GCF_008692095.1 Etheostoma spectabile | reverse complement strand
GGGGGTTAAGAACTGGCATCAGCTGTGTCCTTGGCCATCAAGAGGTATTTCAGACTGGCCGTGCTGCGATGATAGCTCAGTTCACGACGACAAAACACACAGATCCCTTTGGTCTGGTCAGTGGAACCATTTGGCAACTTTCCATCCAGAATCTTATTGGCGTCCATTTTGGCATCTCACAATCGCCATCCACTCAAAACGTAACGTTACTACTCTATGGCCGGCTCGCAAGCCCAAACAACTTTGTGCGGCGTGTTGTTGCAACAGCATGTGGGGGGGGGGGAAGTTTGCTAGGCCAAAGAGAACATTAATCTCACGATAAAAAAAATTGACGCCGTTAAAATGAGTTTGCGTTAACGCGTTTAACTGATAGCACTACTTTTAATAAAAATCCTGTCAACATTCAAGTACTGAAAGATCTTACGTAGCGAGAAGATGTTGTCAGGTCTGATGTTTTACCAAATAACTGAGGTCATGCATGTTATGTCATTGGAAAATGAATTCCATTTTGTTTTACATTTGTACAATGTGTTGGGTTGAAATCAAACTGAACTCAGCAGTTAAGACTTTGACAAAGGTTTCTATTAAAACAAGCTGTGACATTCAAATAAAATAACTGTTTAACATAATCATACAATTAATTTCACACCAATACAATGAGTTTCTATCGCTGATGTGAGGTGACCTTTTTACAATAAACACTAAGAACTGGGACTGAACCTGGGTAACTGAAGTTTGATGCAACATGCTGACTCAACCTCCACATGTGACCACTGTTTTCTCATCCATCAGCAACACAACTTCCTGCGTATGCAGTTGTTCCTAACATATTCTGTGTGCTCTACAGTTACACTGCATCAGAAATTGCATTAACACTTTTTTGCTGGTGGTAATTGTAATTCCCCCTTGCGGGATAAAATATACATTATTATTGTTAAGCACCATTGTTACACAAATAACCCTATTATGTAATATCTGCCAGATAATATACGTGTTTGTTTGTTATGTATATATGACATGTCAAAATGTATTTGTCAATAGGTTGAAAACGTACAATAAAGCCTGGTAAAAGAAATACGATGTGCGCCTAGTTTGATGATTTCTCTCTACTATTAGCAGTTCAAATAAACAGTTAATAAAAGGAACTAACCATAAGAGGTCACATTTGCAACTAATGTGATAATGTAACATCTGAGAATTTATCTAGGGTTTGAGACATGTCATTGCACTTTGACGTTATTGCGTTTGCATATTATCTGGCAGTATTTGTATAAGTAGTCGTCAGAATGTATTTATTATAGATGGTGGTACTGTACTTTCCGGGACAGTATGGATTCAACTTAATGGGCCAAAACAGCTGCATGCACATAGAAGATATCCACGTGCCATCGGTCAGTTCTACTGCAGCAAATGGCTCAAAAATGAGGGGAGATGCAGAAGATGGTTTTCCACTGGGCTGTATTCCTGTGTTGTGTTTGCGCATCCCCTTACACACATATTGTGTTACAGTCCCTCCATTTAGGAGGTGTGTGTGCGTGTGTGTGTGTTACAGTCAAGTCTTCCGTGGCTGTGAAGGTGACGCACCAGTGGTCTGCGAGTGGCCGTGATTCTTTGTTTCATCCGTTTTAGTCAATTTACAACCTCTCTCTTCATTTAAAGAGCTGAGCAGCTGGAGCACATCTGGGTGGTGGAAACGACCTGAGAGATGATAAACAATGCAAGTAAAGGAGACTTTTTTTTTTTTTAAGTTGACAAATTTACAATTCAAAACCATTAAATCGGACCAGATTGTTAGCAAACAGTAATCTATGGACAAAGGGCTTTTCGTTTTGAATGCCAACCACCACTATGGATTATTTACTGTTTTATAAATCAAACAACTGATTCAAATATAATAAGAAGAAAACTGCTTAGTTGCATTTGTACACATTGAATAAAGAAAGAAAAGAAATCCCCGTGCCACAATGTGAGCAACTTGAAGGAGAATTCTAAACATGTTCAAAAGGTCATTAAAAGTACCTACCCATGTGAAGTAATTCCTTCCCTATGAACATCTCTTTTCTATGTTGTAGTTTGTAGACTGTCCCTAAGCTCTCTAACTGCCTCTCAACACAGGAACTAAACACAGCGGAATTAGCACAACTTTAATGCATTTCTTCCATCTACAGCAGTCAGATTCACTGTGTTCACTCGGAAGGAATCACTGCGCATGGGAAGGCACTTTTAATGACATTTTGAACATATTATGAGGATAAAGACATGTTTGAAACTTGCCCTGTTTAAGCCTGTTGGGTGC
>NC_045750.1:15301706-15303381 GCF_008692095.1 Etheostoma spectabile | reverse complement strand
AGGAGGATAACGCGGTGTAGGCAGCACCGATGGGTATTGTTTTTCTTTCTACCGACAGCACTCCAAATTTACAAACAACAGAGCTACGTGTTGGAATTAACCGGAATTCTCCTTTAAGTGATGTATTCTATTGAAGAAGACAGAAACATATGACATGAAGGAGAAGACTTACCGGTGGTGGAGTCAAAGAACTCCTGCAGTCTTCCCGGCGTTCCCTCTAGCTCCTCATACTCATGAGCCTGCAGGATCATCTCCAGGAGGTCGAACTCTTTCACCAACCTGGCCTCCGGGCTGCTCTGGGTTTCATATTCCTGCACATAAAACAGATGCATTTCCACAAAGATATTCTGGTACACATATTATAGAGGGACATGACAGCCTGCTTTTAGATACATTCAAGTAGCATCCATAAGCTACAAACACACCAGAGGCGTACCTCCCAGAGTCCATAAATCTCCTTTTTGAGTCCCTCCGGCAGAAGAGCTGATAGATGCTTCATCGCCTCCTGAGAGAGTGGCGATGAGGAGAAATTATTTATACATATAAATTGTATAAACCACCATCATTTACTTAGAGGAAACAGAGTCTACGGTGTTTAGATGCACAGTGATGTAACGGGTCACTTGCCTCTTCTCGCCTGTGTTTCTCTGCTTTACTGATGTTGTCTGATGGAGCAATATCTCCCACAATGCACTCTGCCATGTCGTGAACCAGAGCCAGCTTTATACATCTAAAAGACAATGAGAAAAAAAAATGCATGAGTGTGATAGTATTTAGGTATTTTTTTAATCATTTTGCAACAGAATATTTGGACTACTGCTGCATAAGCAACATGAAAATGTGATGAATATGTATATTTTTGAATGACATTAAATAGCTCCATTTATTTTAATTAGTTTGGGAGAAGGCTGAAATTAAAAGAACAGCGGATACATTTCCGTGCGTCAGTAGATATTTCTCTTTTTAATCCATGGAGGTTTCTTTCAGGCGTGGGTGCAAGCTGTGTGAATGGAGTACCTGTCCTTGTCCACTGTGGGGTCTGTGATGGTCAGAGACATCATGGCCATGCGGTACATGTGGTCTGAGACACTCTCCGGTTTCTTCACGTTCCTGTACACCCAGCCGGTCCGTGGGACCCTCTGCAGGTAACGCCAACCACAAGGCACAAATCAATCCGTGGCACAGAAGAGGGAGGGGAAAACCTCAAATATATGTCTCGGGACTTCTTCTTTTTTTACCAGCTTAGTGAGACAGTTGGTGTTTGCAGATACTGAACTTCCCTGCATCCAATTATTGACATTTCTTTGTTTGACTGCATGTTTTTATAATGACACATTTTTTAACGAAACATTCACTGGCTGTGGCTTTGGGGAAGTGAATATTTCCTTGTTTTCTTAGTCTTTTATGACAGTGAACTGTAGGTTTTGCACTGTTGGTCAGATCAACATTAAATTGTTACCATGTGTGAAAAACCACTGACAATGATTTAATGTCTTTGACCATAAGGACACAAATAAGAATATTTTTTAATTAAATCGGTATTCTTAATATTACTCCTTTAAATAACAGCAGGCAGTTTCCTCCGACGCTGCAGTAACAATGTGTTGTTTTCTTTTCAGTAATAAGATTATGGTTGTTGTGGTGTGTGTGTGTGTGTGTGTGTGTGTGTGTGTGT
>NC_045750.1:15293245-15301696 GCF_008692095.1 Etheostoma spectabile | reverse complement strand
TGTGTGTGTGTGTGTGTGTGTGTGTGTGTGTGTGAAAAGACAGCCTCACTGTATCAACACCAGCAGCACCAGCTACAGATTGAGCCTTAATACACTTCAGATAATGTGTCGTTCTTTTTTTGACCTGGGATCAAATCAGCAGAAAAAAACCGTACTTTCGGGAGAAGTCTTACTTTGAGCTGTCCGATAAGTTTCATGAATTGCAGCATATTTCTCATGCCGACTGCTGTCTCAATGGTGGCCGCCATTACTGTCCGCTGACCCGGATACAGAAAGAAGGTTGTTTAAAGCCGCGCACTTCCGTTTAGTGCACTAACAGAAGTGCACTTTGTACACTACGTACTTACTTGCACAGTGCGTAGAGGAGTGTCTGTCCCAAGGCTCACATAAGCAGCTCTCTCTTTACACTTGGACAGTAACATTTGTAAAGATATTGGAAAAATGCTTTTTGACTTCATCTGGAAAAATCGTACCCATTATATAAAAAATAGTGTTGTCATGAATAATAATTTTTTTTTTTTTTTAAAGTGTCCTCAAATCGCGCGCTTCCTTGATGTGCTTACCGGAAATGACGATCACAACGGCTCATTCCTCCCTCTTCTTCTGTTAACGTGATTGCACCCAGACAGAGCATTCCCGCCACTAATTGTTGCCGCGAAAAATAAATTTTGTATGATTTTCTGCTTTGTTCGTTTCTTGTTGCCTGTATTTGCCCCTTTTTACGAGGATTGCGACGACGCCGTCGTATCGTCTGACTCCTTTTAGCGGAAAACATACCGGTATGTTAATATTCGTACTTTTACTCTTAAATAATTTTTTTAAATACCAAAATATAGCCATTATGTGTTCTTTCAGCAAAAGTGGAGCAATTCAAATTGTGTCCAACTGACATATATGTTAACATAAAGAATAGTCATATTATATGTTTATATACTGGTGTTTGTGTAAATTATTGATTTATTACTATTATTATAACTAATTCCCTTTTTTCTGTTTGTTTTACTTAATGCATTTGTTTTGAGCTGCTGTAGCACAGGAATTTCCCTAGTGTGGATTTCACCTTTCAGAAACTGTAACTAGTGAATTTTGGTTAGTTTTGCTTTATAAATGGCTTAATGATTAATGTATTAATTACAGTGACAATACAAGAGTCAAAGCAGAGGCAACCCAACAGACATTTAAATAGATCTTATTGTTCTATTCATTTTTCATTTCATGTATGCTTGCTACAGTCCTGCAAAGTGCAACGCTAAAGATAACGCATAACATTAAATACATTCAGTACCATTTTATTTTAAAAGACGGTCCCTTGTTATCATTTCTACAGGCTCCACCCCCCAGGCAGTACTGCCAGCTGAACAACATGGTGCCATTGCTCGCACTGTATTTTGATGGGGAAAGTGACACGAAGGTGGACTTCAGACTCTCCAGCAGCAGCCTGATGGCCGTCCTCGGCACGGCGTGTGACCATGGCTAGGGGCCCGTCGTTGAGGCCCTCGTCTTCTTCTTTTGGCTAGCCAGTGGTACCTCCTACCGCGTTGTAGCCACGGCCTTTGCCATGCCCCGGGCCACCGTGCACCATGCTGTTCAAAGGACCAGCAGGAAAGTTCTCCCTCTCCTCCCCCAGGTCGTTTGCCTTCCAGCAGAGGAGGACCTGCCTCATGTTAGCGCAGGCTTTGCACGGTTGGCCGGGTCAGCAGCCTTCCACTGGGTTGTTTGCAGCATGGACGGCTGCCACGTCCATGTGACTTTATATTCTGTTCAATTTCAGGCTGTGTGACCACACAGCAAAGTTTATTGATGTGTTCATTGGCTTCCCCAGGTCATGATTTGAGGGTTTTGAAAACACAGCCCCCGAGCCTACCAGCAAAGGTACCCTCCTCCCTGCGCTGTCTGCCGAGCAGAGCACAGGCACAGGATGGCAATGATGTGCATTGTACCAGACCACAAATATGCCATGAGATTATTATAAATGTATTGTTGTTCAGCTGTTCTTGTTCTGCTGTTCTTTTGTAATATAATGTTTAAAAACATTTAAGCAACCAAATGCATGTGTTTTCATAATTTAGGATAAGTGTAGTGATAGTCAAAAGGATTTTCTTACTGTATATATGAGCAAGTCTCATGCTTAGCATTTACCCATGTGCTAGAAAACATGACTTTCCCTGCCATGTGGGCAATGTGGAAGTATATTGTGTACCATGGCTGACATCAATACTATTCAGCTGCCTACATATTTAGAGTAATAACAGACAGATCAGATAGTTCTTTTATTTATTCAACAGTTTTTCCATCACAGACAGGTAACGCTCCTCCCTCATGCCTACCTCCCTGTCTCTCCTCTCACCCCTCTCCCTCATCTCAAAATGTTGTTCATCTCTCTCCACAGCCTCACGATGCCGCCTCTCCTCTCTCTCTCTCGGGCTTCCTCGCTCTCTCTTGCCTTCTCCTCCATCTTCATCATCTCCTGCTCAAACAACTGCTCCCTTTCTTGGAGCTCTTTCAGGGCCTCCACATCCACATGCCTCCGTTATAGAGTGGATGCCACGGAAGCCGTGGCTAGGTCCCTTTTTGGGGTCACCACTGAGGGGGGTTCTACAACCGCCATGTCCGGGCACAATGAGGCAATGAGGACAGGCAGCGTCAGTGATGGCCTGCCCCCAATTGCTTCATCCATCAAAGGATACCATTTCCAGGATGCAGCGGTTGCCTCACCCCCCTCAGTGCTGACACCAGTTCTGGGGCACTTCGGATCCTACAGACAACAGAAAACACTCCAATTTAAGATCAAACGTTTACTACATTTTGTCAACTAAAATGAAATGTTCACAGCCTTGGAGCTGATTAACTCACATGATTCTCACATTTAACCTACCTTGTATTTCTGCTGCAGTTTCCCATTTTTATTGTAAAAAAACGGAGGTAACCCTATCCTGCAGCCCTCGACTTTCAATGTACACCCTAATGAAAATACAATTTTTATGTAGATAGCAATGTAAAATATAGATCCACAGTAAATATATATAACAATAACAAGATATGATATACACTTACTTACTCGTATCTATTCAGGGCAGCATTGCACTTGCCCATAAAGCTGGAGGCGTTCAACATCCTCCACTGTATGAGGGACCTCGTGTCCTCATCTGTCCCTAATGATTATATTAATCAGATCAGAATGGAAAACAACACCGTTAATACGTTATAACATTACATACATTAACTGTAACATTACTGTTAATGCTCGCAGCTTGTATATTCACAAGATCATACATCTAATGCTGAAATCTTCTACACTGGGACAATAGTTTAACACAATAAACAACAGCATATGTAACACATGTAACGTTAGCTTATTACTTGTTTGCCATGTATGGTGAGCTAAACTGTGCCGCTGTTAGCTAGCTAAGGTTAGCTTGCTAGCACGTCAAATTACTGTACAAATAAACGTTATAATTTGCGGTAAAAAACAAACAAATATACAGTACATATACAGGTGGCTTATGTTAAAAGTATAGCAAAAAGACTCTTGTTTAATTTAACTACATTTATATTGCTCAGTTGCGGGTCTTGCTGTCGCTTCCACAGCCGCATTTACGAAAATGTTTCTACTTTCGTTAGTTCCGCTCCTTCACTCAACTTTTTGACCGTTGAGTCCAACACACACCATCCGGGTACTCTATGAACTGCATCTAAGACTGTGAATATACAGCCAATGATCTGACCACACTGCGACAATGTGAGCGCACTATGTACTCAAAAAGTGAGTTATTAAGTACAGAAGTGCGCGATTTGAGACAGGTCTTTTGCTGATGTAGTTACCCAACGCAGCCGCTAGATGGAAGCATAAACAGCCAGCCGAAGTGAAAGGACATTACCGTAGACTGTACAGTTCCAGTCACTGCTTGCTACGTGTAGCGAGCAAGAGGTTGTTAAATAAAAGAACCTCTGCCTGCTTACTGCTCTTTTTTTATTTATTTCTTTCAGGCGTTTTAATGGTTGCATCAAATAAATGTCCTTGCTTTGAACCTTGACGCATTGAACACGACATTTAAAAATGTGTTACTTGTTAGAAACTGTAGATGGCAGTAATTGCAAAAAGAAATGGCACGAAGAAGAAGCTTTACCGGAAGTATGAGAAGCGGGAGATTGGAAGACGTAAACAAACTTTTTGACGGCGTGAAGTTGAGCTTTTCACTGAATATTTGCCAAAATGTTGAAGAAGGCGACCAAATTGAAATCTATAATTAAAACGAAAACGAAGCGTAACATAAATGTGAGGCCGACGTCAGAGGCAATGGTAAGTAACGCCAGCTCTTATATGGATATTTAGTCCTGAAATTAAGTCCCGAGTGAAGAGCTTACGTTCCTAATGTTCTGACTCTTCGCTTTGTTTTTGGCTAACGCTAACTAGCGTAACTGACACATGAGCTTATTATTTAAATACAAAAGAGCTAATTTCTTACCTTTTCCCCAGATTGAACTCCTAACGCTGCTGTTTTTGAGCAGCCTGGCTGAGGAGGCGAAGGCCAAAGCTTTTGAAGAGAAATCTGCAACGATCCGAGCTCAACATCTCAGAGCAGTGTCCAAGGTTAGTTAGTTCAAAGGGATTGTGCTAAGCTAAGTTACATGTGTGTCTTACTAGAAGCAGTTGTCTCAGATGCTATTCGACATTAAACTGTTCTATTGTCTGAAATGGCCACGCATAAACACGAAAATTACTCAAACAAAAAACAGACCGCGAGCTGCACCTTATGTCTGTTACAGGTTTGAATGAACTGGTTAGGGCTGCAACAATTATATTGATCGACTACGCTGATTAATTGTTTGGTTTATAAAATGTCAAATACAAATGAAAGCTGGATGAGACAAAGACGTCCTGTTGATGTAAAATTGAGGAAACGTATTTTATAGAGTTTGTTTTCTGATGTTTTCCAACATACAAAGCTTGGATCTTGAGTCAGTATGTTTATTGTCATGGTGTACATAAAAGCCAATTAAGAAATGTCTAATTTTCTGGAAATGGCCCGTCTCTTTATGACTTTAAAGCAGCCCGCATACTATATTTCTTTTTCAAATGATGGTGTTTTTAGTTTAGATGAGTTTAGTTTTAGCGTATAGTGTGGACTGGTAGCTGGAGAGTTGTCGGTCAACCTCCTGGGGCCTTGAGCAAGGCACAGAACTGGTAACTGATGCCTGTAACATCCCGTGTGTGTGTGTGTGTGTGTGTGTGTGTGTGTAACAATAATTGAGTGAAATAAAACAATTAACTTCTTAACCTACAGTAGGTTTATCAACCACCTTTCAATCAGAGAGTTTCTTAGATGTTCTTCTATTAGTTTTTGGTTATCAAAGATCCTTTATTGCCAATATTCTTTTTGGGTAAATTTAGATACAAACCATCAAAATCTTTGGACTACAGGTTGCAGAAGTCGGCAGTTTTCTCAGACCTGCTCTGAGTCTGAATAGATGTTTGTTTAAAGGCAGGTGCACCAGAAAGGTCAGCCTGATAAGCCTGTAAAATGTCTACAAACACATAGGAAGTGTGGGAATTGGTTGAATTAGTAAACAGCATGTTGTCTGGTTAGGACTGGGTATTGGTATTCCATACTTTTTTATACTTAAAATACTATACTTTTTTTTGACTATACTTATACTTTCTTTTTTTTTAAAATTATTATTATTAAGGCATCCACTGCACCGAAATTACCCAGTACCTAGTGGTATTTTAACTTCTCCAGTCACGATGCCTGGATTCAATCCTTTTTGTAGCCAGACTTAGAAAAAAAAGAAGACTATTTGTATTGTTTTGCCCGCAGCCAATCATCACACACATTCTTCAATTTAATGCAACATGTGATTGTCCTGCTACCGCAAAAAAAAAAAAGCTGAAGGGTTATTACAAATGTAGTACTCTGTTGGTATCGGTATCACTTTAAGGGTACTGATATCATCATTTTTTAAATGATACCCTGCCCTAATTCTTGTAGAGGTGCACCACATAATCAGAATCTAAAATTAAAACGTTTTCTCATGTCACCCATTTCTTATTTCTATTTCAAAACAGAACAACATTTTATGTTGAGTGCATTTGAGTTGGGTTTGAATGTAATACAATGGAACCAAACATTAGAAGAGTGAAACATGCTTTTTTGTATTTATATAATTTCTAGAATTCGTGTTGATATTATTGATGAGATGTAGTAGTGCTTTATACTAATACTGATTTTATTCTAGGAGATAGACTCACAGAGGGTTTTTTTCTTTCTTTATAGGCAATGCTGAAAAAAGCACGGGGGTGAAGACAGCGAAGTGCAACATTTTTTTTTTTTTTTAATATTTAGAATTAGTTTTCTTTCAAAACTATCTTTTTTTTGTGTTTTTTTTATTCTTTCCTTTTGTGTGTCTGTTTTCCTGTCATAAGGGTTTTATGTTGTTGTTTTTTAAATTAAATTCTTGTGAATCTTGATCAAGATTCACAAGAATTAGCTTATATATAGCTTGTATATTGTCGATCTTTTAGTCCAAAAACGTACAATGCTAAACACAACAGCGTGCTCATTTTGTTTATATCATGACTGCTGCGGGCTTTACGTCAACCGTCCCATTAGAAAGTGTTCAAATCCTACAATAAAGGCATATTGTACAAGCGATAGCATGGTGTGTTAAGCTTTGATCTCAAACTTGTGGACATCTCAGAGTTAGTACTTCCAGACACTCGGGGCCCCGGCTCGCTCTCCTAGCATCCGTCACGGTCAGTGTTTCAAGCGGCATGCTTCACAGCTCCTTCACCGGCCGGGGAGGCTCAGCCTCCTCCCAAATTCCTCACTTCTTCACGCTACATAGATTATCGGCGTGCTGAGATTCTGTCCTGCTCATACCTTATCGCTGCAGGGTGCCTCGCAGGTCAGAGTTATGAGGTTAAATATCTCAATTGTAAGGTATCGGTGAAATTTGTATTATAAACCATATAACTATGTGCATTTTCTCCTAAGGCAGAGCCTTGAATGCAGGTGGTGACCTAAAAGCTGTTTTTGGTTTGTAGTACAGTAGACTGTTTAAGCAGCAGTCTAAGTTCAACATTTGTCTTGTTTTTAGTGTCTTAGCCACAATAAAAGGCCATGTACAACTTCAGTGCATGCATTTGTGTAAATTTGTCACTATTAGTCACCCGGCTCTTTTTCTTTTTTGCTCCTTTGCATGCTGTCTACCATCTTTCTCATTTGCTTTCCCCTCTCTTTCTTGTTGGCAGTTAAGACATTCCATTGCCTCCAACAGTTATTTCCTTGAAGAATCTGATCTAGCACCCCCACGTGCGTAGCCACGGTCATGTTATTGTTCCCAGTCAGTTTGTGGAGGTGTCACTGCGTTTGTGGAGCCCCACCCTTCCGACCTCTAAACCCCTGACCTGGCACCTGACCTGCTGTTTTCTTCTTGATTCTTATATTCTCGTGACAGAGCCCTCTGACGTTTGCATACATTGTTTCTACTGCATTGATGGATGGTGTTTGTCTGTAGCAGCTGGCTGCACATGCGTGAGGATCCTTTTGAGGTGTTATTATATCGTCCTCCCTAGATTTGCTCTCGTCCTTGAGGGATTTGAGAAACACTTTTCTTTCCTCTATCAAAATAAATAAGAAGTCGGGCCTCGCCTGTGGCTTTGTGTTTAAGCACCTGTTGACGATTTAAGCCAGCCAGCGTAGAACTGTCCAGCTCCTCCGTCTGGCAGTGTGTAACGTTTAGCTCCGGTGCTCTCAGATAAATCATCTGCAGTGTAAATCCCCACTGCACAGCTCCTGCTGATTCCTCTTTTGAGATATTTCCAGACAAGCCCAAGTTTGCACCGCAGTCCATTTTGGCCCAGATGTTATTATGATAACTTGCTGTTCCTTTCTTAATAAGGAGCACATGGTTTCAAGTGTGTCACTACTTCTGTTTGTCTTTGCCCCGAGGAGGCATACAATTATTTTAGTCTAACAATAAAACGATAACATAATTTTGAAATAAGTAAAAGCAACATACCCAAATTTTGATTCTATAAGATTTGACAGGCTCTGAAAGGATTGTGTGATGAAGCAAAGAGTCACAAATTGCAGAGGGGAACCAGTTCCAGGAAAGGGAAAACTGGAGAGTTCAACTCGGTCTGAGAACCACTGAGTTCCCAAAACAGGCGATAATACACACTGGGCCGCCAAACAACAAATCCTCTGGAGCTTACGGCTTTTATCGCCTTCCAGCATTTCTGTGGGAATCGCAGATCCTCTCTGACACCTCCAGCTCTCTAGTTTTTATTTCTCATTGGAAGGTAGTCAACATACTCTGTATCTATGGTTTTCATTCCCAGAATCCAACCTTCATGGAGAACATGATGTGCCCAATTGGAGAACTACATCTAAAAAGCGTGGGATGGCAACTGCAGCTTTTCTGCAGTGGATGCTTTTTTTTTTTTTT
>NC_045750.1:15292295-15293235 GCF_008692095.1 Etheostoma spectabile | reverse complement strand
CTTCTTTTCTTATTCCATAAATGTGACTTTGAAAAGCTGGTGTTGATCTTGTGATGACATGCTTAAAAACCTACTCATGCTTTGTTTTAAATGAAACCAAAACAGGAGATATTTAGTTGTCATGGTCACAGACTCCCTCTAACTGCTATTTGGCTGAGCAGATAGTGTATAATTAAAAGATGAGAGCATAAGAAAGGTTTGTGTACGTGTTGTGTTACACTCTCCTCTAAACAAACTCCACTCTGGTGCAAGATCAGAGCAGTAATGCTTTGGTACCTTGTATATGGCACAGAAAAGTCATTTGATACAAATCATATCAATCGGGTCAAATAACAATATCTCTGTCTAATGTTTTATTGGTCGAAATGTCAATGGACTTCTTTATGAGAAAAATCATTTACGTTGTTAAAAATGTGTAGAAATACATCAAATTTTCGTTCCTCAATAAAAAAATGTTTAGTTGGTTCTAAGAAAGGGAGTACTGGACACAACTACTTTGTAAAGTCAATAATCAGTATGTGCACTCCACAAGTTTTTACATCACACTTGTGTAAGTTGCGTCTTATTGGATCACCGTTGGCTTCCAGTTGTGATGTCACAAAGTGGTGCTTGTACATATATATCTTATACTCAGATGTAAAGGGAGCACAGATAAACTTTCCTCCTTCCGCAGCTTAATCTGAAAACGGCGTTTTGGTGTCAAGCTCTGCAAAGTGAAGGTCAAAAGTCAGAGTGAAGAAATGAGCAGAATACATTTTTGAGTGGAAGGGGACTTTAAAAGACAGAATTGTATCTTTAGTGTAAATTAAGAGTGAACAGATGAGGATGAAGTTCCCAAATAACTTCTTATTATTACGCTGTTGGATGGGATAATGGCTCAGTAGGAGGGTCATAAAGGATGGGTAACACAGGAGAGGAGATTGGAAAGAGGGGGGGGGGG
>NC_045750.1:15286838-15292285 GCF_008692095.1 Etheostoma spectabile | reverse complement strand
GCAGAGACAAGCCCACAGCAGCTTACCCAAAAGGAAATCTGGGTTGTGACTATTCCATGATGGTTTCTCTTATGTTTGCATTCTTCGTGGCATTCAGCCGGCTTGAGTGATCTCATGGAATGCACATGGGATTTTTCTACATGAAAACATTAAGCCCAACTCTGTGCTCGACCGAGCTCTCGCCCAGACTGGAGTCTCTACATTGGTCCATTTGAAGGAATTATATCGGATTTAAAAAAAAAAGAAAAGAATTATTTATCTTTTTAAGTGTATATCATGTGACTTGGGATGTGATGCAAGGCGTCTTCGCTGACTGGATCGATGCCGTACTAAAGGTGAAGGACAATGTGGATACCCTTGTTCATTTGGATTCTGCACTTCATAAATCTTACAAAAGGCCTTGAAAACACAAGAGGTAAGTACTCGTGCATAACTTGTCATCCCCACCTCTCTTGATATTGTTACTAGACATGGCTTATGTGACATCTTATCTTTTTCCAGTGGGAGATAGTAAACAGTAGACAGACACTACATATGGAGATAATAAGTGTTTTTTCAGGGAACAATGTGGTTATAGATTTCCATTCGTTTAACCCACTTGCACACTATGAATTTATAGGCTTGGCTCTGTATTTGTCCTGCTCTAATAAAACCAAGTTGCCTGTAAAGTCTCATAAATGGAGCAGAGTGCTTTGCGTATTTGATTCTATTTCATTTGCACAGAAATGTACAGAAACATGTAAAACTCACTTTGCGTTTTTGTAGTGGAACACAATGGGGCTTCCCCTACACACACACACACACACACCTTGTGTCCCTTTATACACAGGTAGCTCCTCTGTTAGCAGACTCTGTCCAGCAGGTTGTGCGACATGCTCTGCTCTGAATGGCTGTCTCTCCTGCATCCCTCGCCTGTTCTTCCACTTGGAGCTGGATGGGATGCGGCAGAGGGGGACCTGTCTGTCCTCCTGTCCCCGGGGTTACTATGGTAGGCGCTCTCCACACATCAGCACCTGCACCAGTAAGTACCAATAGGCACATGTGAGTGATGAAATGATGTTGGCTTGAATATGCCCACTGTGAACACAGCAAACCGATTAAAGAAGCAAGAATAAGAGGTACCACCATGTGGCTAAGTTAATGTCCATTGGCCTGCAGGGTGCAAGGTGGACTGCGCTTCTTGTTTCAGTGAAAATTTCTGCACACATTGTCACCCGGGTCACTTCCTGTTCCAGGGCAAATGTGCAAATAGCTGTCCATATGGGCTGACGGGTAACACAGTACTGCGAGAATGCACAGGTGAGGCACTGTCCAGCATGTTACTGAAGGCTGTCTACGGCACGCATGTGTGTTTTAGTGCATGAAATGAGGTCCACGATGTCAGGGATTTATGTTTTTGGCCCTCTGTCTCAGTGTGTTCTACAGGATGTGAGGTGTGTGTGAGGAGGAACATGTGTGTGAGGTGTAGAGCAGACCTGTACTTTCTCCAGGGTCAGTGCCATCTCTCCTGTCCAACTGGATTTAAGCCTGATGTGCAGCTTATGCAATGCGTCCCCAAAGGTGAGAGAAATTCTGAAAACTGTTTCCTCATAGAAAAGATGTAAAATACTCTCTTACGTTTTATCTCTTGCAACCTGTGAGTATCTTTCTAATCATGCGTCTCCTCATAGTGCACTGTGAGGTTGGGGAATGGACAGGTTGGAGTCCATGTGTTCAGAAAAGGAGCATGCGGTCCTACAGGAGGGGACAGGAGAAACGTAAGCGACAACTTCTGCGGTCTCCAAGTGACGGCGGTGAACCCTGCTCACATGTGTCAGAAATTAGGAAGTGTGTCATCAAAATGAGACCAAAGAGTCCAAGTAGGTTGTAATAAGTTAAAAAGAGAGCCCATTAGATTGATTATTTGTTGATATTGCAGAGATATTCAACTTGCACCGTTTACATTGGATGGTTAAACTATGGTAAATTGAAAATGATTGTAAATTGTTAAGATGTATTCATCTTTTTTCATGCAGTCCAACAGAAAAAAATAAAATAGGGATGGATGGATATTATTATCTTTTATAAAATTCTTGTGGAACTATAAATTCAACACTTTCTGCTTTGCTTGGGTTTATCTGAATCGGAGACATTTCATATGAATAGCAGCCCTGTGCTAGATTAATGCCACTTGTGGCCAACCACGCTAAAATTACTTGGTGATTACTTAACTAAACTGTGATTTAATGTCTTTTTGAGGACACTTAATAATGGCTGAATTCCATTTAACTGCTTTGGTGTCAGGGTCCTGGTATTGTGCATGCTGGCTCACTGTCACTGTTATGGCTTGTCTGCAACACTTTTATTTATATGTATTTTGGATATATATACACCACTAAGCATAAGAAGGCAAAGTATACTGTAGTAAAGAAATGACACAAGACATTTTTATTATGCAAAAAAGTCAAAACCTCCCTGTATAACAGACCTTGACCTATACCCCTGAACATAAGCTTAAAAAAATGTTAATTTGTTTGAAAGACATGTATAAATATATACTGTATGTAAAACAAAATCTAACAAATAAACAATCATAAATTACGATTATTGATATTTTGTATGGATATTTAAAATCGCGAAGATTAGCGATACAAACATGACAATGCAGATAGTAATTGATATAAACCATTGACGTTTATACAGCATGAGATAAATACTAAAGCAAAACATTCTAAGAAAGATCTGTTTCACTCAAAAACGCTGTCCTTTTTGTTTGTGAGTGAAACGTACCCCTTTTTTTATGTCTGCTTATTATGGTCATGTCGTCATAAATGCGTAGACCCGTACGCACGTTACGTACTGTGGGCGGCTGAACTAACGTATCCGTAGATCCACTGAACATGTCTAGCTAGTTCCATAGACCGTTAAAGAAAGGCTAGATCTCTTAATAGCCGGGTGTGAGGCCGATCCAGCCAGGGGCACTGAAGTCAGATGGGCTTGGCCGAACAGTAACGCAGTCATTAGCTACTTGTTAGCCTACTTAACTGTATATCCACAAATAAATGCAGCTTTATACATTTCTCCATCTGCGCTTCTGTTGAGGTCGCTTCTACGCTATCTCCGTGTTCAGGTGAGTGTTTTAACCAACAGAGAAGTTTAATATAGCTTAATGTAGCCGGGAAGCTGACAGCTAGCTAACATGCTAACTACACAACCTTATGCTATAGCAGCTATCAAGTAAACGTTAGCTAGCTAGGTAAACGTTGGCTAGACATTAGCTGTAGTATTGTAGTTATAGCGCTACTCGCACATTAAACAGACGAGCC
This sequence comes from Etheostoma spectabile, assembly GCF_008692095.1. Taxonomy (NCBI): domain Eukaryota; kingdom Metazoa; phylum Chordata; class Actinopteri; order Perciformes; family Percidae; genus Etheostoma; species Etheostoma spectabile. Next base: position 15,288,980 of record NC_045750.1, on the reverse strand, counting down.
ACTTACGTCACTGCCTTTTTTAATGTAATAAACTGGCTAACGAATAAGCTAACGTTAGCACCATAGACTACACATAGCAGCAACGTTAAGTTAGTTGCTCCGTTAGACAGCAGAAACGAGGCCTCTGATATAATTCGTAATGAAGTTGTCCAAATGTTGGGATGTCTGCCTAAACTAGCATAATTTGGAAACTTTATTTCAATGATGTAGATTTGAAGAAACCATAACTTTGTGCTCTGTTTGTATGAGGACGTTTCCAAAACAACAGAACAGCGCATGTCAAGTGGGAACCGCGCCAAATTGGCTATTTAAATTACATTAAAGTAATTCAGTTATGAAATATAATGCAAGTGTGCCAGGCAAGATTTGTTGTGATAGTGCTGTGTTTCACTTTTTAGTATGGCAGGCTATGGAGAAGTGGACTGTTCAGTGAATGCCCTGGCGCCCTCCAAGCTGATAGAGGAAATTGGAGATACTTGTGCTACAGAGCCTTTCAATCCCACCACCACTACCCCTGAGTGTGCCATCTGCCTGCAGAGCTGCGTCCACCCTGTACGACTCCCATGCCTCCATGTCTTCTGTTTCCTGTGTGTGAAAGGTGCCTCCTGGCAGAGCAAACGCTGTGCTCTCTGCCGACAAGAAGTCCCAGAGGACTTCCTGGAGCGGCCGGTTCTCCTCTTGCCTGAAGAACTGAAAGCAGCAGCTGCAGGGGTGAGCCGGAGTGGAGGGACCCGTGGCGGTGCCCGTGGAGACTATGCATGGTACTATGAGGGGCGCAACGGCTGGTGGCAGTATGATGAAAGGACCAGCCGTGAACTGGAGGAGGCCTTCACCAAGGGCAGGAAGAGCACAGAGATGCTGATTGCAGGGTTTCTTTATGTGGCCGACATGGAGAACATGGTGCAATATCGCCGCAATGAGCATGGCCGAAGACGCAAGATAAAGCGGGACATTGTAGATATCCCCAAGAAGGGTGTCGCAGGACTGAGGTTAGACCCTGAACCTGCCCCCATTCCGGCTGTACCGGTTGTCACCCCAGCTGCAACAGAACGTGTCAGCTCAGCTGATGGATCAGACACTGATGGCCATTCACAGTCTTCATTCTTTGGGATAATGGCATCTCTTCCCCCTGTTAGACCTCCAACACTCCTGGGACGCCATCTTACAATCCCCCGTCCTCCCTCCCCCTTAAGCGTGGAGGAGTCTTTTTCCCAGCTCCTAATTAGCCAGCCGGAGGGTGAAGTGGTGGAAGGAGAAGAAGAGATACAGACGTATGAGTATGCATCCGGCAGCAGTGAGAGTGAGGAGGAAAGGCTGTGCGAGAGAGGGAGAGCAGAATCAATGCCACAGAGAAGACACAGGCTAAGAGAGAGCCAGCTGGCTAGGATGCCTCCAAGGGGCGGGCCCTCCAGCTCTGCACTCAGTCGCCGCTCACATAGTCCAGATGGTCAGTGCACTGTGACAGAAGTGTGACTGCAACTGGACAGTGGGATCTGTTCTCCAGACGACAGTGCTTGAACTTGTATCAGGTCTGCAAAAAAGTTTGAAAACCAGTATGCATCTTTCAAGGTCCCATTAAATGAAAAATACATTTGTGTTATTTGTATCACTGGGTGATTGCCCCATCGGCGATTTATTTTTTATAACAAAATGGATATTTTTTTTCCCCCCAATTGAATGTAATCTTAGTTTTGTGTGGGCTACGTAAACCGTTTCTGCAAACAGTTGGCTCACAGCTGTGTAGTTGGATGTTAGTTTGCAAAAAAACACCATCGACAGCTCACTCCACTGTAAATATATAATATCTAACACATGGGATGAACTCATGCATGTTAATGTCCTCCATCCAACATTGTGTTTCATGCAGAAATGCTGAAACAGTTACTAGGCCTGCACGATTAATCGTTATACAATTACATTTTTAAATAACTTTGATTCTCATTTAATTTTACGAGCCGAATGCATCACAAACGCTACTACTTTCTTCTGAGCTTTAAACAGACTGTAGAAGCGCTGCAATGCTCTCCCTTCTCTTTGTTGAAGCCTCTGTTTAAAGGTATATGGTGATGCTCAATGTGCTATAGGTGCCAATTTGTTTTGTCATATTTCATGTGTGCAATAAACATTACACTTCGTGAGGGG